>NW_027272033.1:0-302442 GCF_040938485.1 Diadema antillarum | reverse complement strand
TCCCCAACATAGACAAAATCTGTGTTAAACTTGTGACTTTGATTTCAGTTAGGACCCGCAAATAAAAATGACTTGCAACTAGAAATTGGCAGTTCCTATATATATGTAATTTTTGGTGTTACTGTTACCTGCATATTTCATATTTCATTTGCTATTTATGAACTATTATTTTATTTAACTTATTTCAAATTCATGAAATTCTTCCGTCGAGATGTTTTCATTGCAACTGATTGACAAATTGCCCTGTATGTACGCCCATGATTTTTTATCATGGCTACTACTAAAACACTGACCAATTCAGTGCTTATTTACGTCGATGTAGGCAATTTGTCAATCAATTGCAATGAAACTTATTTTACTTTTCATATTTCGCTGACCATACTTAATTACCTAATACTATCAATGAATGATTGCGTCTAACCACTTTCAAGGATGACTCTTTGGTAGTGGAGACTAAATGTCATCTTTTAGTTATTTCATGAAAAAACAGTGTAATGGCGCCTTCATTACAATATGATTGTCACGATTATTATCACTATATGACTAACATCATTATTATTATCATCATCTCGTCTTAAATAGTATCATTACAAATTTCTATTTACAATACCAATCTTTATATTATGTAACAGTAAAAATGTAGATGTTTGAAGTGTAAAGGATTCTCTTTGACATTGACTGTAAATGATAGAATATTTCTATATCATCATTTTTTTAACAAACTACAGTAGTTAACGAAGAAAAATATGTTCGTGGTTATCGCTTATGTTTTAGCTCCCTCCGTCAATAAGACTGGAAATGATAACTACAACAATATTTCTGATATATCTGATTCGGAATGCATCCTTGACCGAAATGACGCAGATTCCTTGGCAGACAGTGGCTTTATGTAAAATTCATCAGAATAGTGTATGTAGAGGACACCGAGCATTAAATGCCGAGAAAAACTTCACGCAGTGTTACACCGTCAAATTGTATGACATTATTTGAACATGTCAATCTGTCATTTCTCGCCCAGACGTTTTTCCTTTGATTGATATCGACACACTCAGACGTTGTCAAGATCGGCTTTGCTCGGACATCAGCGCGCCATTTCAGTGTTCCTCGCAGTTGCCCGGAAATGCCCTCTTTGCTAAGTGAAAAAAGGCGAGTGACTCTCCTATATTATCAAGGAGAAGGAAAGTCTAAGTAATAAAAGTGGCTAGCTGTATGGTGGATGACATTAACTGGTATGATGTTTGTATAATTCTGCTACATCAGCTTATGACATCGCTGCTGTTCTCTTTCCTTCAATATGGATGTCAGAACTGCGAGCGGGTAATTATTCATCGCAGCCATTCATATAATAATAAAATAATTATTATAATCAAATATAATAATTATATATATATATATATATATATATATATATATATACCATTTATTTATCGCAGCCATTTATCGCAGTTGTATGAACATACAACTTGGGGGTAGGATATTATCCCTACAGTTAGTATCTTAATTTATTTAACTGATTGGAAGCATTCCGTAATTTAGTCGTGAATATCCGATATGCTGTTGTCACTTTATATATACTTTTCACTGCCTCTACATGATAGCGTTTTTCTGTACCTTATTAATCATGGTTTTGAGGAGGACGCATATCACAAGCTCTGCTTTTTAGCTTCTTCTCCACTTCCGACATCTCAAACATTATTCAGTAAATGGCATGCATGTTTGCTTCTCAACTTATTGTGTTTATAATTATATTTCGATACTATCATGTAGAATATGCATATTGATATGTTTTGTTTGCTTATTTGCATGATATGTTTTGTACACTTATAGTGTCTGTTGGAAATGACATGAATAAATGAAATGAAATGAAATGAAATGAGATATATAGTTAAGAGAGAGAGGGAGAGAAAGAGAGGGAGGGCATGATATATTATGAGGATGTAAGCATAGAATGGTGCTACACTTCAACAGTTGCACACTGTTCGAGAGACTCAAAATGGGCCCATTTTGCTTTCCACGTAACCTTTAGACGAAATGGAAAGTCACCTGAACCGCCTGACACGTGACTTCAAGCTTTTGACACTGAAATGTGATTCGGGGGGGGGGGGGATGTAAGTAGATTACAATAAAATCGAAAATAATCAGTATACAAGTCGAGACAAATACGTATGTGGTACATCGAATGCTAGGATGAAGTAAAAGAAACGTGCACAAACTAAGGCAACCGTGTGGATTATCAGGGAGCTGACACAACCATCGATGACGAAGCCCGCGAGCTGAGCTATAGCTTATGCCTAAGTATTCGTCCTTTTTTATGTACTTAGCGACGAACGAACATCCGCTTGGAAGCCTTGATAATCTCTGCTTGCCTGGTGTGCCAAGAAGGAAGACAAAGTCAAGAACAAGGAGTGCTTCTTTATATCCTGTCATTTACCTACTTGCATCTTTTAATCTTGCCTCAATGCCGAATCTGAAATGGAAAAGAGTATCTTATTTCTTCAGCCCGCCGCCGCGGTAACCAAGAGACTGCTCAAATTACCTATCCTTTATTACTCGTTCCCGAAATGAGTATAAAATTGTGAGGCAGGTTTTTTTGGTTAGCTCTTCTTTTCCTCTAGAACATAGGCACGTATTTAATCATATTCCAACCTTGGATTTCTGGATAAAACAGAAAGAGGTTTTTTACACCGTGAGTTTTCTTCGGAAAAGTTTCAAGTCATATGAGAAGGTTTTAGTAAAGAACGACGTCATAGAAACGCTATCTCCATGGCGATTCGAGTTTTTTGTATTTTGTTTTATTTTCGTCTCGAATATATTTTTTTTCTGGCTTTCAACGAAAACGTAAAACAAAACGAAAGGAAGCAAAATAAAGCACAACCTCGCCATAGGAATCCCGTATCATTTTTTTTTTCAACTCAAATTGAATTGCGAAAATAGAGTACGTAGATTGTTAAAGGACAAGTTCACCTTCATGGAATGAGTGAAAGCAGCAATATCATTAGAACACATCTGTGAAAGTTTGGAGAAATCGGACAATCCATTCACAAGTTATGAATTTTTAAAGTGTCTACGCAGTCACTGCTGGATGAGAAGACTACTATAGTGTATGATGTCACATGCGCACAACGATATAAGGAAAATATAAAGAGAATTTCACAATTTTTTTTTTAAGTGCACATTTTCGCGACTTGTCGCTGACGTATGTTAAAGGTAATATCATTCACCCTGCCTTCTGAAAGAGGCAAGTCAAACGTTGTTTTATCATGCAAGAAAAGTGAAAATATGTTGAATTTTCTTTATGTTTTCTTTATATCGTTGTACATATATGAGATCACAGGCTGTAGTAATCTTCTCATCCAACACTGGCTGAGCAGAAACTTCAAACATTCACAACTTTTGAAAGGGTTGTCCAATTTTCCTCAAACCCTCACTGATGTGTTCAACTAATATTGCTGCATTCACTCAATCCACAGATCTATGAAGGTGGACTTGTCCTTTAACTCTTGCAATAGATTGGCGATCGTACGACATGAGTCTTTTTTTCAAAGAAGAAATGTCATTTTGTGTAATTTTTTTAATGTATCGTGTCTTGATAGTCCTCTGTCATTGCTCAGTGATAATCATAATTGTCATCATCACTCAATGGTTATCAGTATCATCATAATCATTGTCATTATGACAATGATTAGGGCGGTGAGTTGGCTCAGTCGGTAGCGCGTCTGCCTCACGATCCTAAGGACCCGGGTTCGAACCCGAGTCTGGACTGAGCAATGTTGTGTGTAATCATACCGCCCCCTCTAACAAGAGGCAAAACACTCTGTCCCTCGGATAGGACATAAAATGGAGGTCCCGTGTATGAGAGAGTCACAACTCATGCACGTAAAAGATCCCACTTCATTCATTCATCGCAAAGAGCAGGGTGTTTAACCCGGTGAAGTGGTCCCACCTCACATCCAACTGGACCCCATGGAAGACCAGCTTAGCGTAGCTGAATATGGGCTATCCAGCCATCTTCTCAGGTGGAAATGAACAAACAAACATACAATTATCATAACCCAAAGTATGTAAATGACTGATGCAATATTATTGTTAAAGACACTATAATATGCTAGAAGACGTATACAGATGCTATAGAGAATGGGAATGCGCTCTTCATATTCAGTATATGCGTATGATCAAATAGTTCTGCGGTATAGTTAGAATTCTCTGGAACTAGGTTGCGAGTATGGGCATCAAGAGGAAATACGAATGCGGTTTTTGCCTTACCGCCGATTCCGTTTCCCAAAAAGACTGATTGCACGATATAATGCAATAGTCATTGACCCATATAATAATTCTTCTGAATGAATAGATCCATCATCAAACAATGTTGGTGAGAAATGAACCAGAAATATCAAACAAAAACAAGAACGAAAAACAGCGGTATATATAATCCTAATGGAAAGGTCCTTCATCATGGAAAAAACAAAAAATGGAATGACGAACGTCGTCGGGGATGACGAATTTCGCCGAAGCCGCGTGGTACGACCAGGTACACTATCATTCAAAATAGGTCACGTCTAATCAATTTAGCCCTCTCCTACTTCAGAACCAGTGGAACGTGAATAATAACATTCGCCAGTCAGACATTACTAATGTGAACAGTCAAACCGGAAACGGGTCGTTGAACATAGACTCCCAATAACGGTACAATATTGGTAATACCTGGAAGCCTTGGAATATTCTACCTACATGTAAATAGTCGAGATTTTACGCTTTCAATTTATCATAAATGTCTTTTTTAATATCCCTTGTTAGCAGTTTTTATCATGGAAAATTGCTTGCTGCGTTTCTTTACGGACGAACAAGCTCAGATGGTTATTACCGTCATCCCAGTCAAGCACATTGCTTTTAGATGACGGTCTCCGCCACTTATACCTCAAATTATGTAAATGTTTATGCGCATATGTTATTTCTGTGATGTACCTGCATGTCTGCATGTTTTTTATCTCTAATTCAATTTCGTATTTTCCACATATTAAAAAACAAACAAACAAACAAATACAAATACAAGTCATATTGAAAAAAACACACATGACCACATACGAGTAAGTTTATTTAACACGAATTTTGTCACATCATTATTCAATTGCCGTTAATTAATTGCGCTGTTTTTTTTTTCTTTATTTGTACAAGTGGACAAATAAAACTGCGGAAAGTTGAGAAAATTGTTTCCGTTTGCGAAAAAAAAGAAACTATTTCCAAGTCGAGTTGATACTCGATGTTAAAGAAGGAAAGAGGGGAGAAAAGGATGAGAAAGAAATGATTGATAAGAGATTGACGTAAAGCACCCCTTCCTCAATGGCACGAAAAATAAAATGCCAAAATGCATAATGTTCATAACACATCCCTTGCTTTTTAACCCTCCTCTATTTCTCTCTCCCCCCCCCCTCCTCTGTCACTCACTTCTTCTCTATCTATCTATCTCTCTATTCTCTTATATATAACAATCAAATTCCTCGTACATTTTTAGATCAACATTTTAGCATCTTTTTACATTGAGGGAAAATGATGGGCATGAGGTGCGATTTGCATAAGCGATTTTTCAAAGAAATCCTCCGGAAAGTTAGTTCTGACGAGTGCTTGTCATTTACGCTCGATATAGAAGAGAAGATGTATTTTAGAACACGCCATAATGCTGGAATACGGAAGTTAAGTCGCTTAACGTCCATCATTAAGAGTGAACACGGGTTTTAGTCTAATCACAGGATGTAGGGGATTATGGTATCTTACCCCGTTCTTACTGCTTGACTTACATCCATCGTGAGGATAACAACCGGGGATGACAATCATTACCCATATATTGCAACTTGACAGTTCACTATTTTTAGGCAACCTCCCTCTCTCAGTCTCTTCCTCTCTCTCTCTCTCTCTCTCTCTCTCTCTCTCTCTCTGTTTTCATAATGCCAATTCCAATACCCCGTTTACGTGAATGAAAGAGAAAGATAAAGCTTAGTGATAACCTTAAAATATTTATGATAAAAAGAAATAATGTAGACTATGAATTTCATTTAAATTCATTTCATTTCTTTATTTGTCCAATTGCTGTTTAAAATTATCGCATGGGAATTTGTCTCCGTCAATTTCAAAACAGTTAAAACAACATACAAAACGGAAAATATATTGATAATAACTTTGTATATCAAATGGATACTCAGTGTTGCCACACAAAAAAATACACACTCAATAAAATGCATACTATAGTATTCATATGTATTTACATGTTGTTAAAAAAAAATTATTTCTCCAAAATCCTGTATAATAAATCAACTAATTCGAAAGGAAATAGATAATAGAAATATATATAATATCGCCGTCAAAGACAAGCAACAAAGAAGCTCTGGCCCCGTCGTATTACCTTCACTGCCATGCTTGCGTTTACTTTTAATAGTTCTTTCAAAAATAAATGCACGTACACATACGCTCAAGTACATGTAACTACAACGTATATCATTATCTACATGTATATATATATATGTGTGTGTGTGTGTGTGTGTGTGTATATATATATATATATATATACATATATATACATGTGTATATATATATATACATATATATATATACATAGATGTGTGTTTATATTACATATACTAGTAAAAGTATGTGTATTTATATATCTAATTGAAATATATTATAAATATAATATACATACATATAGAGAGGAGCAACGAAAGAGAGACAACATTAAAAAAGAGAGAAAAGGGGACAAAGCAATACACATACACACACACACGCACACACACACACGCACACACACACACACACACACACACACACACACACACACACACACACATAATACACACAGAGGACAGAAAAGATCACAGATGCCGGAATACCGACAGCTCTTAAAGGATTACTGGTGTCGAGGAAAGACAGGTAATTTCATCAATTAGGGTGCACAGAATAGCTATCAAAATTCTATATCACGTCATAATCCCTCTCATAAAGGTACTCTCCACCCGGCTGGTATCATTTTCTTCCCTCTCACGCTCCCTCCCCTAGTAATTTTTACCATACATTGGTCGTGACCGCTAGAGGTCGTCCACACGCCCACTGATGGGCCAGGATTGTTGTCCCTGGTTACAAGCCGCGATGAAATATTCACATTTTCACGAAAGATCACCAGTTTATTTCGACGAAGATACAAGAGCAATCGTATTCCAAAGCCACTCAGTCAAACCTACACCCATTTCCGGGGTGATGGATTGAACTTGTTCCTCGTTTATCCTTTCTCACCCCACCCCCCCCCCCCCCCCACCCCCAGCCCAACATCATCCTCATGATAATAAAACGGCCTGACATTTCAATGGATTTTTTTTTCCCTCAGTGAATGCGCTGCGTTTGTCTATGCGAGTGTATGTGTGTCTGTGCGTTGCATGTGGGGGTGCACGCTATATGTGATGCAGAATCTGATTTTTTTTTTCTCGTTTTTCCTCAAACTGGAGATATAAACGTGTAATCTATGTAATCAGTCCTTGCAGTTGTAGTACAGTTGTATGAGTAATATTTATGTGTTTTGTACTAATATTTTTCAGCTTAGTTTAGGGTATTTCTGTTTACGTGAGTAGAATATGATTTGAACTAAGGAAAAGTATATGCATATATTATATACGTATACATTTATACATATATATGTATAAATGTATGTATATATAAGTATACACACACACACACACACATATATATATATGTATATATATATATATATATATATATATATACAATATATAGGGGCGTGAGTGTGTGTCTGTGTGTCTGTCTGTGCATCTGTGTCAAACACTGTCAAAGACTATGACTATACACTGCAAAAAATGCGGTGTTAAAAGTGTAACACCAACCGGGTGTCAAACTGTGGGTGTTAAATTTGGTGTTAAATTGACACAATTTGACACCCTTCGGTGTTAATTTAACACCAACATTCTCTCATTCATTGGGTGTTAGATTCTCGGTGTTAAAATGACACCCAAGTGGTGTTATAGTTTTGTCATGAAAAGGGGGTTTTCACTAATAACACCGTATCGGTGTTAGTTGTCCACCAGAGAAAGTCACGTGTTCGCAGTCCGATGATCTCATTGGTTACACATGCCAATGCCTGAAATTTGTTGCTGTGGCGCGGAGTCGTCAACGTCTGTCATCGCGATAGTCAGGTTTTCGATGTCGCCTGGGGCTAAAAATGACATTAAATCTATGATGGTGACTTTGCTAAGTCTGTCAACGGGGATAAGTATCTTTTAAGGTAATCATTTCCTGTACCAGTTATTTTCTATCATAAACGATGTGCATGATTTTCACGGATTTCATCGCATATTATAGACACATTTGCCTTTGCACGCACGTAATACTATAGTATACTATGTAGCGCAGCATACTAAGTACATGTAGCCTATAGTGTTTGCCATACATAATAGGCCATAACACCAACGCGCTGTGCACAGCGGTGCATTGAGTCCGAATTTCGCTGAGGGTTCCTTTGTCCAATAATTGCATTTTAAAAATATCATCAAATTTTAAATATAAAAGGTTCCGTGGCATTTTGTATTGTTATTGATGTAGTTTTCTTACCTCTGAGGCTCTGGTGCGGATCTTTGTTAGCACGCAAATCATTACATGTACCCGCTACTGACGTGCACGAAGACGAAGTTCGAACAATGTTTGTGTGTACATGTTCGTAGGTATACTGGTAGGCTGGTAGGCCCCTAGGCCTACTATATTTTTTGTAGGGCCTACTGTAACTGTTCTAGGTCCAAACTGTTAGGTGTGAATTAGTACTAGGTACTAGTAGCAAATATCGCTCTAAAAAGAGCGTAAATACCCGATTAAAGGGGCTGGGTGGGGGGTTCTCCAGACCCGATTTTTGTTTATCACAACAGGTTACGTGATGTTTTCAGTAGCTACAGTGTACACGTAGGAACGTAGGGGCCTATATAGGATGCTAGTGTTTGCGCGTGGATCTTACGTTAGAATCTACTAACTAGTTTCTAATATGAGTACTACTATTTATGAGTTTGCTAACCGCTTACAAATTTACATTATATAAGAATATGCTCTTATAAAGTTGATGACGTCACATGCATGTAAAACCGGTATTTCCACCGAGTCCATGTTAAGACTCTAGACTCTAGATCTAAATTGTAGAGGTGCGAGTTCAAGGGTAGCGAGAAACAGAATCACAGCCCATCTCTGGCAGTTGTTCTCTGTTTGAGAACTGATCCTAAATTTCACAAATGAGTCAAAATGGAATACATGTATCATCGCTTTTTTCATGATTCAGGTGAGGGAATATACGTCTACTTTGATGGTAGTATTTGTTGAAATAATCATTTAAAAAAAAATCCCTTCTGGAATATGCCTCTTCCCCATACTTATGTTATTGCCACACTTAATGATATTGGCAATAGTGCACTTGAGAATCTTGCAAATGACAGAATTGCAAAAAGACCTTTTATTATCTATGTAAAAAACCTTGAAAATGAGAGTAGATCAATTGCAAAATGGCATTTGATTTTTCCATTTCTCCTCAAATAATATTTGCATAAATGTACACTGCATAAAGATGATGAATACCTGGAAGCAGGATATTATTGCCCCCCCCCCCCCCCCCCCCCGTGGCTAATTAAAACGAACTTGAAATTATGAGCATATCTCAAGTAGGTATATACAGTATAATAGAATCACCGACTGAATTCATCTGAAGCCACCTGAACAAAACCCTTTGTTTTCTGCAGTTCTGATCAAATCTTTCATGCACACAAGATAAATCTGTTTCATGCACTTGTATACAGTAAATACACTAGTGCAGTTATGTGGATGTTCAGTACTTTGAATCCTAAGCCAGTGCATCACACCTTGCGCACCAGTTTGACAGTTTGTGGACTTGTAGCCACTTGATAATTATGTATGTTCATGGTCCTTACACTTGCAGGTTGAACAGTACTTCTCACTCCTTCTCCCAGGCAACGATGCCAAGCTTTTTTGAGCAGTGGCCAGTTTTTTGTGGAAGGTCTTGTCAAGCTAGCAAGAGGAAAGCCTTCAGAAACCACAGTCAAGCTGTTGAGATTGCTGGGAGAACACATGCGGAAAACTGATGTGGATTCATGAGACTTGGAGCAATCATCAAATAGTGTACCACCAGACCTGGTAGCAGTCAGGGTATGCACAATACTATAGGTTTTGAAAGCCCCTTTTTTATGTTCTAGATGTCTATCCATCCAATATCGTTTCTTGTGTATCATGCCGCAAGTTGAAAACAATCATCTGTGAATGAAACTTGGTAAGGCTATGTAAATCCAGGGGGCGTTCCACAAAACTTGTCATTGGTGACAACTGTTATAAGTAGCTGAAATCTTTGCATCTGACAATACATTTTATCAAACGTTTCCCTGGAGTCGATAAGGGTCATGAGGTCAATAATCAAGGGTCAGGAGCCCTTCATTATGAAAAAAAAATGCAGGAAATATCTTGTGACTTTGATTTTTCAAAGGCAGATGAATGGATTTCACCAAACTCAATTGTAATATAAAAGTTCACAGTCACAAATCAATATGTAATGTAATTTTGTTATTTTGGAGATGCTGATGAAATAAAGAAGAGTTTTTTTTTCTTTTCTTTTTTTTAAAGAAGTCACACAACAACCCATGGGTTCATCCTACATGAAGGATCATATGTTTTACTTAATGCTCCCTGATTATGCAGTGCAATTCACTGATAATTTCTGTTGATACCTGGATACTTTGTTAATGAGTTGTAGAATATATTGTATATAACATGCATTTCTTACAACACAGCATAGAATGTAAGTAACCTGCAAATCCTTCTTGTACTCTATCTGCTTCCACCTGTGAACCAGGGCGCAAGGATTGTGCAAGATTGCTGTGGCTTTGGCTATAGACTACCTTATCCGATTTCAAAAGGTAAGTCTACATGACTATAAGGTTTGTTCAAATATGATGCGACAAACCCCCTGACATTTTTAGTGTTCAGATATGGTGCGCCGAACCACGCCACTTTCATTATGTTTATGAATGCACATGACTCAAAAAAAAAATAAGATAAAGATAAACTCATGACATTGTATCTTCACTTACTTTTGAGCTTGATTGCACCATAACTTCTTGCCACTGTGTGGCAAAATATATTCCTCTTGCCTCAGTGTTTTTGTTTTGTTTTGTTGCATTTTGATCTGTTTATTTGTTTTTTACCATCTCATATCGCATTGATTTGTGCACTAAAATGTTGCCGGAGTTTGACTCATCATATCTGAACAAGCCTTTATGAGTCATTTTGGACAGGCAATTAGAACTCACAGTACTTTGGTATTCTGAAAATGAAATTGATTTTTACGAGTTGAATTGATTTTGCATTTTCTACTTTCTATGATCTGTTTTTGTATTAGAAAAGAAATTAGAGGTCAAGGGAAATTTTCTGGGTTTTTTTTTTGTGTTGTTGGACTATGTGATTTATTAAGATCACTTGCTTTTCCATGTTTCACAGGTTAACTTTTTTTTTTGGATGTTGTGAATATTTTTGCGCACTTGCCTTTGTCAGGGTTATGTCCTGATGTCGACGAGAACTTTACTCATGAATGCTTCAAAGTCGATCCTTGAACTTTAAAGATTGTCTTCCCCATATGTAGGCTGAAATTTTGAAGTTGCTTTTTGATCAGTCACGAATAAGAGAAAAGTGATAAATTTCAAAGCTTCTTTAAGAAAAAAAAGGTATCAGTGAGTTTTAATTGTGAAATTATAGTGATCTTTAAGTAAAATGGAATAAGATCCATTTATTATCCTCTGCCAAGAAGTGGTGCCTGAATTGTTATGGTTTTGAGTAGTCCATCCCTCCGTGTGTGTGATAGCTTGAAATCTGTTAAAATAATCATAAATGTGAATAAAATGTGTTAAGCCTATGTATGACTGAGTCTATCAAATTGCATTATGGAATCGAAATAAAGGTCACAGTCAAATTTGTCTAGTTTTTATTTGTAATAGATTCATACAATGTCTGTTTGTTTTTCATTGTTTCCTTACATTTTCAGCCTGATGCTAGTTTTGATCACCACTTGAAGAGGGAAGGCAGAAGAAGATGCAGCTCTTGATGCAGCTTGCTTGCTTGAAGATCAGAAGATGCAGCTTGCTTGACAGAGGACGTCAGAAGGATAACATACATGTGTACCAATATTACTTCATTGTTGACCACTTGGTACTACCCTGCCCTGGTGATATCATTCAGAGTGCCTTCGACACATTGTTCAAAGCACATTAAATATGTGTTTTGTCTACGGTATGCAAAACCTCTCATCAACCTTTGGACATTTGGAATTACCCCGAGTTCGTGAACCGAGATCTAAACTTTCAAATAGATAATGAAGTGATGCATTCTTTAGGAGTTCCCACTGAAGCTGCTTTTTTTCACTGTTTGCCATACGAACATGGACTGAGTGATGGACAAACAATAAATTTCGCCCAGGGGGCCTGTGTACGGACATAATTTGATTCGTTCAATGGTTTTAGAAGATACTTGAAGAATCATCATTGTGACAATGAAACTGTGAAGATACTCCAAGTCCAGTTCTATGGAGGAACCGAGATAGAGACTGATGATACATGTTGTATACAGTTGATGAAGCAGTACTCTCCATTAGTCGATGACAGTTTTTGATGAGGAGGTGATTACCTTTAGTCCAGAGGACATTGAACAACGACCTTGTAATTTTTACATGTCCTAGTTTACATGTGTCAGTATGGAGTAATGCATTACCATGGTAACATCAAATTTTCATAAAGATTACAAATACAGAATGTGGATCAAGCTACTCAATTTTAAATCAATTCTGTTGAAATTCGATTGTCCAGAAATCTGTTGCCATGGCAATTGCAGTTTTTAAACAAATCATACAAAATTGTGTGGATCACGCTGCTCTCTTAGTTTCTTTTTTTTAGCATTTAAATTTGAATTTGATACATATGGTCTGTCACTATGATAATATGTTATCGTGCAAGACACTTTTTGTGGGGGTCATAAGTCCGTTTCCATGGCAACAGCATCTTCATACAAATCATCCACAAGTACGATGTGGATTCAGCTAACTTCCTCAGATTTTGAGCATTTGACTTTAAATTTGGCACATGTGACCACTGTATTATGTACCTGTGCAAATTTTATTTTTCGTCATTGTCAAATAGTATGTTGTCAAGTTAATGATATTTTGTAATGAGAATCGTATAAACTACAAGTGGATTGAGCTTACTCTCTCAATTTTTAGCAATAACCTTGAGATATGACACCTATATATTGTGACAAGATAAATTCTAGATGTGCAAAACACTTTTCTCGTCAATGTTAAACAATGTGTTGCCATGCTAACTTATTTTTTTTTTTTAATACAAAGCAATCGAAGATATTGTGATTGACTCATACAATGTAACTCCCTCATGTTTTAGGCATTCGACTCGAAATTTGGCACATGACCACTGTAGTGCGCTAATGTGCAAATGTCATCTTTTGTATCGGTCAAAGAAAGTGTTATCATGGCAGTGACATTTTCAAATTAAAAACTTACACAACAGTTGATTATGCAATCTCCCTCAGTTTCTGAGCATCTGGCCTGAAATATTGAACAGAGTGCTAGTGTAATGGCAACCGTCTTTTAAAATGAAAATCAAACAAAAACTACTGTGAATTGGGTGAGCTCCCTCAGTTTTCTAGCATTTGACTTGAGGTTTCGCTCATGTAACCAGTGTAATCTTAAAATGAGTCGCACACTGATCTCACTGTTGAGTAATCTTGCTTTGGTAACAACTTTTGTTACATTG
This sequence comes from Diadema antillarum, assembly GCF_040938485.1. Classification (NCBI taxonomy): domain Eukaryota; kingdom Metazoa; phylum Echinodermata; class Echinoidea; order Diadematoida; family Diadematidae; genus Diadema; species Diadema antillarum. The sequence goes on along the minus strand of NW_027272033.1, from coordinate 288,592 downwards.
TACTTTTTTTTTTCAACAAAAGGCATACAAGAATATCATGAATTGAGCTAACTCTCTAAGTTTTAGGTGGGGGTATCAATTACATCCAGTTCGAGTTGAAAATATTGGCCCAAGAAGGCCTTATGTGTGTCATTTGAATATTCAAATGATCCGAATTTCACATGCTTGTATCATCACTTGCAATAGCATTGATCAAAAGAAAGAGTATAATCTTTTTTTTTTATGTTAACATTTTACAACCAGACTGGGTGATCTATGTTGAATATTTGAATTACGCAGCTGAGTAGGCAATTCAATTTGAACATTTGAATGATAGAGCCAAGAAGATATAATACTAGTATCAATTTCATTTGAAAATTCAACTTGATAGTGCCAAGAAGGCCAAAGGTATTCAGAGTGAGTATTTAAATTTGATATTTTAGCCTACAATAGCCATAATGTATCTCATTTGCATAGATAATCAAAGAACCAACTGACAGGGTCAAAGGTATTCCATTTTGATACTTATATTGTAGAGATGAGGCTTTCATTACATGTAATAGAATTATTGTGTTTTGTTGTGACAGACAGAATTTATTAAATATTTTGATCAACCTAGTAGCACGTGACTGCCTTTCACCTACTTACATTACTGTGTTATTTTGTGCGATTGAATGTGGAGAGTGTGAAATGATGTCGAGGTATCGACGCTTCAAATTGTTAATAAGTTGGCATCACTTGGAATTTATTTCTCACCCTGAAGCGTTGAATCAACACTTCTGTGGTGTCAAATAAACACCAAATAATGCAAACTTATAACACTTTGAAGTGTTAGAATAACACCATGACAGGTGTTGGGGTATAGATTCTAACAACAAATAGTGTTGAAGTTACACCGTCATTGGTGTTAAAGGGTGTCAAAAGAACACCAAAGTGGTGTCAACTTATCAATAATCTAAGCAACACCAAAGCTGGTGTTGGTATATTTTAACACCACGGGTGTTGAACTTACACCATAACTGGTGTTGGGATGTCAAATGAACACCATTATGGTGTCAACTTCTTAACACTCTCTTAAGTGTTGAAAAAACACCGAGGCTGGTGTTGGTATATTTTTACACCCTTTAACACCCATGGGTGTTGGATATTTTAACACCAGAGACGGTGTTACTTCAACACCAGATGGTGTGGTCCTTTATTGAAGTTCGGCCGGTGTTAGATTCAACACCAGTGGTGTTAAATCTAACACCACTGTTTTTGCAGTGTATATTCTGTGAATATTCTCTAGTTTTCAACTGAAAAGCTACGAAAACCAGAGCAGCAAAATAGAATCAAACAAACCGTTATCAGTAGCAATCCCCAAAACACAGAAAGCAGATGATAAAACTGAACAAATGGAAACAAAAAGACAGAGGAAAAGCGGGTTGCTGGGTACTCTGACTATAAAAGTTTGAAATTTAGATAAATTTAACAATAAAACACTGCATTATCGGTGTCTGTTGACCTTTCTCCAAACACTAAGTATTCTGAACAGACTTCTTAACGAGAAGACATAGGCACCCCCTTTTCCCCTAAAGAAAGCATTTTTGTTTAGTCTGCGCCGCCGAACCATTGTCATCAACGCGTTTGTGGAAGATTGAGTGCCAGCCGCTAAGTGTTCTATACCATTGTCGTACTGTGGAGATTAAAATTCTAGAGGCGATGGTTTTTTTTTTTTGTTGTTTTTTTTTTGAAAAGCGAGGGCAATGTCTGAATCAGCAGGATTGATAATTGATGCTTCTTGCAAAGAGAGACGATTTAGATTTAACGCTGAAACCCCAACAGGAACCTTATAAACAAGTCTCTACTTAAGATATGAAGGCGGTATGGATAAGAGAACGATACGAGGGCAATTAGAAAGCGCAAAAGAAAAACAGATTGATGTGTGTATATATACATGTATATATATATATATATATATATATATATATATATATATAGATATATATATATATACATATGCATACACTGAGTGTGACCTTGCCTTTCAGTATTTGAGAGCTATGCTCCGTTTTTAAGATCTTCAAGATCTAGGATTTATTATTATTTTTCACGGCATTCTTTTTCTACTGATTCGTTTACTTACTATATATATATATACATATATATATATATATATATATATATATATATATATATATATGCATGCATAAAATTGTGACAATGAAGACAATAGATGTCTCACGGTGACAGCTGGGTGGTAGGAGCTTTCGACCTTAGGTCTTTCTCAGCTATATTGTCTGTACACGAACATGGATGGAATAGAAGTCTTAAGCCTAATAAGCCATATGGAACAATGAACATAATGATTTGATTTCACGATGATACTAATCTCCCCAAGATGAGAAAGCGTTCTGTACATATATCAACATCATGCCATTATATATATATGTACAAACATATGATATCTTATATATGTACTTTCTCTCTCTGTGTATAGATAGATAGATAGATAGAGAGAGAGAGAGAGAATATATATATACATATAATTTGTATATATATTGTCTACATATTTATTTACAGAGAGAGAGAGAGAGAGAGAGAGATGGAGAGGAGGGGTGGATAGATAGAGGTGACACTGGGAAGCAGCCTCTGAAATCCGTGACTAATGACTCGTTCTGCGGCGGATTACCGACGTACGGACGCATCCTGCATTGGTATGATACTGACTGTGAAGCTGTGTCCCAGTCTTCGTGCTTTCTTAATTACCAATCCACCATGCATTATGCACACTGCACAATACGAACCTCGTTGGGACACCGTCAACGTTCCTATAATTATCTTGATAGGAGGAACACCAAGCATACAAAAATAATCACAGCATACTTTTCCCATTTCCATCTTACCCATTGATATGCATTCCACTTGAATGCATAAATAAACAATACAAATATGCAAAACATAACATCTCGTGTCAAAAAAATACAATAAACAGATACAAGAGAAACCATATGTTCGCACACACACACACACACACACACACAAAATACGATGTGTAAGTCTGTGTCAATGCGATGTGAATATGACTGCAGCATTTCAACAACACTAAGTACAGGAGGCACATAGAATGAAATATAAAGCAGCAACAGAAAACGTAAATTCCTTTATATCAGCATTATAGTCATTCTAATTCTTTTCCTCTCAAGAGAATTAACCAAAATATGATGTTTGTAGGCTTATATATATGATATATTCTAATATATATATATATATATATATATATATATATATAAACATATAATATGGTCATTATATATTCACACCTACGTGATCGATAAGAAAATGGAGTATTCGGGATGTCGAGGTATTGAGCGACGGTATGGATCGTTATGGATCCGATTTATGTCAGTTAGAATTTTGATTGGGGATTGAGGGAGGAGATTTATTTTCTGAGGTAGAATTTTGATGAATGTACGAGGTATATGGCAACCATCTGTGAAGAAAGGTTTGATAATTCATCAGCATGATTATGCAGTTTGCATCCGTTGCAGGAGGCAAGTGTCTTGTATGGCGACGGAACTCCCATAGTCACCGGACAAGCCCCCAAAATTCAGTGAAACTCCCGAGCTTAATGAGGATAATATATTATAATTATTTAGAACGCACTCAATACAATGTTTCTGTTAGCGAAAGGGGGAAGAGAAGAAATAATGGGAAAGGAAAAGAAAAATGAGAGCTACCAATAAGAAAAATTTAAAAATTATTTAATACTAAGTTACACGTAACTAAAGAAGTATTTGACATACATCAGGTGTATTAGCAAACGGCCAGATAGTATAATTAGACCTACGCTCAATACATCAATTTAGCTTAGCTTAGCTTAGCTTAGCTATCCCCGGCTTATTATTCACTGTTGGCGATTTCATTCCATTCAGACTTGTTGTATATATATATATATATATATATATATATATGTGTGTGTGTGTGTGTGTGTGTGTGTGTGCGTGTGTGTGTGTTAGAGAGAGAGTATGATTGAGAATAAACGTAGCATGAATTATAGTTGTAATATTGATGTTCATGTTGAAAAGAGTAACTGAAACTTTGGTGTGTTGAACAGTACTAGAAAAATAAAAAAAGATCGCTGCATACTGCTTCATACATTCGTCATCAACTGGTTATACAACCTGCTCAGTATTATATAAGCGTTTCTCTACATCTATGTCTCACGCAATTTTGAAACATTTGATCTTGTTCTCCGTCGAAAACATTTAAATATTTTGACACCATGGCGAGTCGCAAAGTAGATGTAACATGATGATGACGAGGAGGTCATCGATAATGATGATGATGACGATGACTTGTAGTGATGCCGATAGTGCTCCTCGTCGTTAACATCGAGGATGATGATGGTGACAAGTGTTGGCAAAATTGTTGACTTTTTAGTTTCTGTTGATGACAAATATAGGTCAGATTCATTGCAGTCGCTATCATAAGGCATTAATGGCGGCTTTATTGACGATATTGATGATGGCAGTGATACCCAGATGCGAAAAAGCATTTTGCATCACTGCGATGCTGAAAACCAATTCCACCTGTCACTTCCCATGCTGATATAGAAGCACAGGAGCATATTAATTCATGTTTACTAGGAGGATACCTAAAAACCACCTGAAAGATCTGGCTGTGTAGATGAAGATGATATCGACAAGGTACCTTGCTACTCTAATCTATGTGGATCCTTATTAATCTTGTCTTTGAAAAACTGACCGTTTTCCGGGTAGTTAGATTAGAACCGTCTTCTTTATTGAAATTCTTCATTTTAGTTGAATTATTGTTTAGAGGAAAGCCCTAATCTTTGCCTAAACGGGATGATATTACAGGTGCATAAACGGCATTACAATTGCCCTCATATGATTGTGACACGCTTTCAAAGACTAATTTGTGGTTAAATATGTAATCGTAATATTTTCATAAACTGGTGTTTTGTACTGCATTCAGCTTCTACCTTCAAACTTCAAAATGAAAGAAGAACAGTACCGAATATGTGAATATGTGTATATTACATACAGTATATACTACTAACAAACACTCAACAAGACGTACACACTGACCGCTCCTCAGGGCGGAAATTAAATGTTTTCCTGTCACGTCTTCACTTCGTCCCCATGAATCCAATTTGAATAATATGCTCGCGGCCACGTCAAAATTTTCATTCAGAAACTTCCGCGTTCGTCATCCTAAAGCTTGAAGGTGCGCGCATGTCATCGTATATAGGCAGCGCATATATATGAAATGCAAATTGGTTGAGCGGATTTACCATCGACGTAGAACCATGGTTGCTTGCATCTAGGCCACATGAAGAGCAGATCTAATAATTCTCCGAAAAGGTCGAATTGAAATATCCGACCGGCATGTCTTGAGTGGTCTACTGGCACCCGCATTAAGTATAAGAACTCTCTTCGGCACATCGAGAAATGTGATGGATGAACATAATCATGCAATATTACCTTGCATGACTACGTATCATCTTTAGTCTATGGGTTTCAGTTTAGGGTGTCTTCTTTCACTAAAGTAAACCCAGAGCTAACCGGGGCCCTGTTTTACGAAGAGTTAAAATTGACTAAATAGTTGATTTCAACTGTAAGTCTATGGCAGCCTGTGTGGTAAGGAAATTTAAAATCGATTTTATCTTTTGATAAAACGAAGCGCAGAAGTGAGTTTGTCTTATTACCATTAGTCATCTCAATGACACCCACGTGATGATTATGTTCATAACTGCAGTGAAGGCTTGGAAAATGTTTTATTTTCAGTTCCTTTGTTGTTGTCTTTTTACAGTAATCCACTATGTAGGAAACTGCAATGTCCACACAGGACTTCCATGTAAAACAGTCGTTGCTGATCGTTTTGTCTTGTATAATATTATGTTCAAATAGATAAATCAAGTAAATAGATAATAATGACAATTGTATATGAATATCGTAATGATGATAATGATTGTAAATGTGAGATTATTGTTAGTACAGAAAAATAAATATCAAAATCATGAAAAAAGCAATCATATAGTCATGACATTGTGTATGCTTATCATACACGTGTATAATTATAAAGATCATGTCATGTATATATGCATATATATATATATATATATATATACATGTATACAATATATGTGTGTGTCCTTTTTAAGTACAGAAAGGGGAAACACGTGGCGACTATAAAATGGTTGTCTCTCACGTCTCTCCTGTTGTTTCCAAAGAGAGAAAGATACACATATACATATTGATTTCTTGTAATATTCATACCATTTGCTTTGTGGTAAGAGGATTACGATATTCATCAGACTGTAAAAAAAAACTGTCATATTGATAATTTCTGCCAAGTTTAAGATACAACGAGTCACGTGTGGGGGACGTCATTAGATTAACAACTTAGCACAGGAATTTAAAGAACTGTTAAATCTATGTGGAATGAACGGGACTGAGATATCAATTCCGGCGCCGAAGGAAGCGCCGGAGACATTAATTATTTTCAGCTGAAATAAAGAGGAGAAATGAAAAGGGAACCAAGAAGAGGAAAGCGAGAAGGGGAGAGGAGTATGTGCAACCACGTGACCATGAAATTCAGCAGACGCAATAAAATGATTGATACCAGTAACCGCTGCGTTAAAAACAAGAACAAATGCGGGCGTGTAAATTAAATGGGACAGACGTGGTATATGCGGTTTACCTCGCGAGATAACTCTACGCCGTGGCGGTGTAAAAGTGGCGCCCAACCGATATCACGTGACGTTTTGAAAATGCAATGAGAGCGCGTGTGGCGAATATCAAATAGTGTTTTAGATAGATGCCGTCCCGTTTTCCATCCTAGAGCACGCATGATTACACCCAGAGTGTGAACGATGATTCTTGCACGCCAGCAGCACAGACAAAATTCAGACAATTTTAAACATTAATTGGTACGAGCCCTACACTAATATCGCAGACAACATAGGAAACCAACTGGTGGCGAGCATTGTATCATGTCCATAATTATCATTTATAAAACTTGCCTGTTGAAAAGAGATAAGTTCAGTATCATTTAAATTTCCCATCTTTTCGGTTGCTTATGTAAGTTTACATTTTTCATTTACCTTAACACTGCGTTTGGCGGCTATCTGATTATGAACAAGAGAAAACCAGTAATTTAGTTGTTTTATTTCTCCCTCACACGATCAAGTTCCCCTTTTCATAAAGAGTTACGATTGATCTTATGCTTGATGAAAAAAGCGCAACTCAGTGAATCAAGCGTAAGATCAGTATTAATCGTAAGTCTGTTTCAGGAAGTTAGTTGATTTTTAGCACATGCGAATACAATATATTATGTAAAACTTGTCATGAAGGAATGGCAACACACACCCTAAAATCCAAAAAGGTCGGGCATAACGATAACGTGTAATATGACAGCACCTCTAGGCCACCATCTATTTCGATATAACTACTCCATTCACGTGCAATATCTGTACCATCCTTTGATATTGTCAATGTCTCCGTATCTTCCTATAGTATTTACATATTTTTCACTGCATTAATTACACGTCAATTTTTGCAAAGTGTCACGTTTTCTTTATAGTCGTTACGTTTTCTCATAATTATAGAACATTCAATGATAAATCAAATCATGCAAACAGCTGAATCGTCGCTGATAACACCGTGTATTCCAGCAGCAAGTCCGTCATACGATAAAGCTAGAGGCTTGTAAATAAGAGAGAAAAAATGAATAGTTCAAATTCATGAAATTCATGAGGGATAACATGAAAATGCATCATGCGTTATCAACCTACGCGTGACATTGGTGTTTTTCCCTATCCCCGTCGACCATGGAAAGGAAGATTCCAGCAACGATTAGCGATCCCGCCGAAGTGAGAACAAGAATTCAAAGCGACGACCGAGCGCTGAGTTTTCAACTTTGAGTCCCCCGAAGTGGCGCGCCATTTGTCATTGGGAAAACCCCGGAGAGTTAACAGACGTAGCGCGCCTTGAATGTTAATGGTGGTGCTTAAAGATCTTCCCCCATTATTCATCCATCACATTCGGAGATCTAGATAGACGTTGTCCGTCTATTTCGATTTCGTCATCTCCATCTCTTTCCACCCCCTCCCCCCCCCCCCCCTCTCAATCTCTGGTGGCATATTATCTTCTTCTTCTCGGAATGGATGATGACCGAGTTTGCAAAATGTCAGAAGGGTTCTCGAGGCAAGAGAGCAATCTCTATATCCCTCGAAGAGGGGACTTCTGTATTAATATGCTCCTTTCTTCTCTTGATTTTCGATATGCAGTCGCCATGTCGAAAGTACAAATATTGAGCACGTTCAGTCGAGCTGATGGTGCAGTTTATCATTCCGAGCTCAGTTTACAACATTATTATACAATAACATATTGAACAACCGGTATATATATCACCGTCTCTCTGAAATATTTAATGATATTACATTCTATAACGTATGTCCCGTTGCGATGGCAATAGCTATCAATGACCATAATCGATAATTCAAGATAAAAAGAAAAACGATTTAAATTCACCTCAGTTGAGCGCACAGTTCTACATAAATGGCTGATACATACAGAAGACAATATTTCATTAAAAGTCGACCACGCATTGAAAATTCACAACGTCACTCTATCCTAAGAGGCAGACGTAAAATAAGATGATATGTTATGCAGTGTAACTTTTTTTTTCTGTCAAAGATACTCTTTGACAGAAAAAAAAATAACGACCGTCATGCTGAATATCACATTAGTAATCGACACGGGGAAAAACACAATTCTAGACTTTGCCATCTCATCCACTTGCTTCAGAGAACAAAGAAACATACAGTAATAAAAAAAAAATGTTCGTTTGTTTTGTCCGTTTGTTTTGTTGCGTCAACTTTATATGGCAAGGTCATAAGTTGTGGAAGAGGCGGCATATAAACGTATTCTCTCCCGAGAATAAGCAAGATAAAATTCATGAAAAGGGGAAAAAAAGCATGAATAAGCTGTGATCTTTTGATATGAGACAGTGGCCCGTATTTATGCTAACATCTTTTATGTTGCCGTCAGCGCTTTAATGATGACATTGTCGCGACGAATCGAAAGGCTAATGAAGGCAAAGGGCCAGGAAAATCGCTAAGACGTCAAGATAAGAGCGATAAGAGACATAATGTTCCCGCCTCGCCCACTGATGCTGCGCTCTCTCTATGCTTGGTTCGCTATTCGCTGCACGTGCCCATGTGAAGTAATACGCGTGAATTAAGTGTTGTCGGAAAACACTGGTACAGCCTAACGCTGTTAAAGGAGACCTCCAGATGATTTTTTTAACTTTTGCATTTAAACATCTAGAATTTAGTTATGCTGGGTACAGCTCGAGCTTCAGAATAAAATAGTAATTTGGATGAGGGATAAGAATATTTTAAAAATTCATAACAAATCACAATGAACGAGGATGATGACATAGCAGCTTCACATAAGAATGCATGATGGGGTGCTCATGGAAAGTAGTACAAAAGAAGAGAGCGTGCATAGATTCTACACAGGTGGACTTGTTCAGCAAGCGGTATTATAATGGAATGACATTGCTACATTTCATGGAATGTGTGACCCTTGTTCAGTGTATAATTTTTTCGTTTTCCTGGTATTACTTTCTCTTTCTCTCATGATTATAGCAAATGATATCGTTAGTTTCGTTAAGAGCTCTCTGTACCATGCAGGACTATGGTATGTGTGTTCAACACGACTGTGCCAGTCGGCATTTAAAGCAAACGAAGGTCTTAGAACAGTGTAGGGGCGGACCTAGCTTGTTGCCAAGGGGGGGGGGGGGGGGGGTTGACGCAATGACGATGGGTCATGACAAGCAAAAGTGCTGCCACTTCTGTCCCAGAATCGGCTGACAATAAAAGAATAAAACAAAACAAAACGAAACAGAAAGGTCTTCGCATTCTTTGCTGCCATTTTTCTCCCAAAATTTGTTGACAAGCAAAGAAAAAAAAAAACCAAAACACGTAAAAACTACACAGAAATATCAGCCCTGGTCGGGGGGGGGGGGGGTTGGGTTAGACCCCTGAAGTTTCCCTAAAGTTTTGGGACAAACTTAGTGTCATATAGATCTTGTATCCACCTGCTCAAATGTTCTTTTTATCACTTTCTAATGTGTGTTTATATATTTCGTATTACATTGATTTGTTGTTTCCGTTGTATCTGAAGGAATTTGTGATATTACACACACACACACACAAAAATGAATTGAACAGAATCATATGGAAGTTGAATTAGTATTTTATAAGATGGACAACTCTTTTATCTAACACCTATGTTGGTCATGTATCATTGTTTATTTCATTTGCAGAACGATTAAAAGCTTCTAAATTGCCAATATCTTATAATCTTTTATGTTCATAGAATATTCAAATTGATATTCTTTCTCACTGTGGAATAATTTTTGCATTTTTATTCAAATCAATTTCAGTACTCAATCTAATCTTCCTTCAGTTGAGGAAATTCAGCAAATATTGGGGTTGCAAAGAGAAAAAAAGAAAGAAAGATAATTTCTGCAGAAAAACTTCACAAGGACTTGAACGTTGTTGAAGGGCCAAACATGTTCGATTGCCATAAATCATAATCATATGCAACATGATGATGATGATAATAATTGACAACATTTTCATGGCGCCATATATCTGTTTAAAAAATTCAAAGGCTCAGGCTCCTCCAAACGAGTTGGTAACTGAATGTCTGATGAAAAGTGTGGGTCTTTTTTTTTAAAATTGGCATTTACACGGAGAAAATACGATGGGAGGTCCATAGGTGAGGAGCGATAGAGGAAGTCTCCATATCCCTTGAGATGTGTAATGGGCATCTGGAGAGTAACGCCAGATGAACGAAGACCAGGGCGAGGCTGACGTCGCTCGATTAGGGGAGACAGATATCTCGAGGGCTGATCATGAATTGCCTGAAGAGTACTGTGCGGCAACATGTTATTGTGTTATATCTTACAAGTCTTTCATTTATCTCAGCAAGGCGGTTGAAGTTTTGTTACAAAAAGTTTCCAAGGAAATGTGGTCTTCGCATGTTTGGTTCGGGATGAATAAGAAATCAAATCAGTAAATTTTCAGTTTTTGCTTTTGGTTTTTGTTTTTCGCCGCGGAATAGCTCAAAGAGAAGTGACCCCGGGAAGTGCATAAAATGCGTATAACATTCGCCGAGATGTCCTCGTCTGTAGCCATTGATACGATGATGAGATTGTGTATCTATTGATCTTTCTTCTTAATCTACTTCCTTGCTCACCGACAGTGCGCATTCAATGACGTGCTTAACTTATTGCGTGCGTCAGTGACGCTCATTGATCAACGATAATGAAACCATATCTACGAGCTATTGCACTTTAATCTTGAGACCCTCTACCGATCATTAGGCGAAAATTCAGCTATTGTTATGCTGACATCTTTGTTGGTGCTTTGTCCTGTTTCTTTCTCTGGAAATTGCAGAGACGTAACATTGTTGCCGCACTCGAGCTCTTGCGGCGAGTGATTTTTGGGGATATCGTTTTCAGGCACAATGCGAGGAAAAGGCAGAACGTTACGTAATACTCCCTGTATGACGCAAGGATCTTGTCGGAGATGACGCTTTATATGAAATCATCGGTGCCAGTATTCATCCAGGAACTGTTCCTCTCTTCCTTCACGCACTGAACAAAACTCGGACTTGAACGGCGAATACTCGCTCGCACGTTTACCCCCGAGGGTGAAAAGACATGGGTGAAAGAACTTTTGAGAGGAGAGGCTGGGAAGAGAATGATTTGTTTAATCCATGCTCTAATTCAAGAATCCCGAAATACAGATTTCTCTCAGGGACGGTGACATCTCTATTCGCATTCGAATATTCGAGAATTTATTCGCTCTCTACTATTGTATGTTGATCTCTGATGTACTTCTCGCTTCATTCAATTGCGTCGAGTGATAGGCAGCTAAGTAATGCGGGATATAAATGACAAAAATAATTTAAAAATCGTTCCATTACATCGTGCCCATATTCAATCTTATGATCGACAACATATTGTACATACAATATCATATAAAGAATACTTGAATATCGGCTACTACTGCTGGACGTTAGATAGTATAAATGGACAAAATATCTACAACATGTTTGCTTCTGAAGATCTGAAATGATTATTGTTTATCTATAGGGCTAGTGTCATGATAATGAACTTATCCCCATCATGATGACTTGAATACATTGTACAACATTTACATTTCGCGATTTTTTCGTTGTACCTCCCCCGTGGATTGTCCGTGGGCCATGAAAGTGAAGTGTCGACTCACTTAACGTTTATGATCTTATATACAATCGCAAAATCGAACAGGCAAACGAGCAGTTCCATTACAAAAGGAGGTAGGCCCTACAACGCTGTATAACATGTCTGCCCATTTATGACAGGTTCTGCTTTTCAGGGTCACACAATGACGTACTGCCCGTCCGGGCAATAGTTTTGTATGTAGAACCAACGTTATTCCAAGGTGCCGTCAACACCCTACAACCTCAGTTGTATATTTGGTGTCACTCCAACGTCACGGCCTTGTTTTCACTGACCGTTTGCCATTCAGGCTTTCGCAATTTCCACGTGGCGACGACGTACAGACCACGTGGCGACCAAGTAACGGCTACCTGACGGTCAAATAACTCAACGTGGTTGTTAGCAACATGATTCTTGTGCATCCCATGGATTGCCCCTTGGTCATGAAAGTGAAGTGTAGATTCTATTTTGCCGTTCATGATCTGCACATAGTCGAACAGGAGGACGACAAGTTCCACGACGAAATGACTTTTCTATACAGCAAGGAAGTTATGAAGTTTCAAGTGTCACATGTTTTTGATTTAAACAAAAAAAAAATGTCGGTTACAATCACATGATTCAGATTATATGAAGTAATGACTTTTTATATTGATTTGGACATAGATTGATATAAGATACTGTCTTTGGTCTATATTTCAGCGACTACAACACCCTCCCTCATAAACGCAATTATTGCTACATCAATATTTCTCTGCAATTAGATAACAAGGCTAAAGCTCATTTTGTTGCCTTTGATGTAATTCACAAAAAGGGCATTTAGTGAACATTTCTGAGCAGGTCAACTGAATAATTCTAAAGTAATGACATCATCTCCACATTCCATCATTAAAGGTTGTTGTGACCAATGTTGGTGTGTCGTGATAATACATTAAACTTTGATATTTCCAACTATATTTCATGCCAAAATTTGGTATAAACAATCATAGATATTAACCGTTCTTAATTCATTTAATTTCACCATGTTTATTACAGTGGTCATTTACGAGCGCAGTGTGAAACTTTGCTTTCAGTAAGGTGCCCCGGTTGTTGACATGGTCTAAGTTTACGTCGTGAAGTAACGTTAAGGGACGTTTCCCTTTTACCTACACAGTCTTCCAAAACCTCGCGACATCCACTTTGTTGTTGAATAGGCAGGGATCAGCACGAATCACAAGGTAAAGGTACATGCGACCTTTATCTGGGTTCCTATGTTTACCGCCCGACTTCCCCTTCTTATTCATAAACCACTTTACTTCTCACACACCAAGGACACAACAAATAAGAAAATGGCCTGTTTGTAACGCTGTAAGTGACCACTGTGAAAGAAGAAAAAAAATCATCCCTTTTTAGTCATTCTAAAACTGCGAGAATCTCTGCAGCACAATATTATAACTCAAGTAACATAATCCCTTGCGATAACAATAATTTTTGCACAGATATGAGTTGGCTTTCAGCTCAATTAAAGTGACAGATATTGAAGAGAGAGAGAGAGAGAGAGTAACAGGAACAGACTCACGCTCAAAATTGGTTACCTTAATCGTGCGGATTTGAACGAGCGAGCGTCGTTCAATCAAAGGTTGTCGATCGCCTATAGTGTTGATCGAGGAAGGCAGCGCAGTGTGCGTTCTTAACCCAGGCAGCCTTGACTGACCTAGAAAGGATGATCCGGGAAACCATCGTGTTAATGAGCTGTCCCTAACTGGCGTGTTTTCCCGCGCAATTGCTTCTTAAGAGATCACTGACGTCTTCGGGGGCCATTGAAGAGGGAGGGAGATCGCCTGATATTATAATGTGGACATCATGAGATAAGGCGCGCGAAACTGCGCACGAACGGGCAGGGCTTCGACTGTTTCGTTCTCCTTTCGGCTAATTCGCAGGAGTCGCTTCATATTTCAAGTCTCGTTTTTCATAAAGGAGCTACATTACTTTTTAATATTTTGCATGCACCATATTTACATGCATGTCACTTTATTTCATGGCCACTTATATGTCGATGGTAAAAATGTGAAAGCAATGATATAATTTGTTTAATTTTACAGATCTTAGATCCACGCACTATGTTGATGTAATAATTGGGAAGTATCATCTTTAGAACATGTCAGTACACGTGAATTGTAATGCAGCGCCTGCTCGAAACCCGTTGTTGTTGTTGTTTTTGATGATGATGATGTTTTGTTGTTTTGTTGGTGTTTTAGTCCTGTTATGGCGACTGAAGGAAGGTTTCACCATTTTCGACAAAAATCGTTCTTTTTTTGTATGTCTCCTTTGTGTTGGTCTATTTCTAAATGCACTACTCGTGTTAGAATAGTCCCCTGTATGTCTGACATCAGGGGTAGTTTACTGCAGATTTTAAGAGCATGCCCTTTTGTGGGGCAAGTACCATACACATTTGATTTTAAAAAGGAAACATGAAGAAATTTTCCATGGATACTTTACGTGTGACGTCGTAATTCAGACATCAGTGCCATTGTATGGTACACTTATAATTGGTGATCTTGAGGTAGCGGTAGCTGCTATGTGTTTTCCTTTTATTCACTGCATTTCACTGTCATTTTTGTCTTCGTAGCGAGATTCTCAAATAGCTTAAAGGTTATATATGCTCACGAACGAGAATATAATCGTGAAAGGAAAAAAAAAATGTTTTAAGCTCCTCCACGACACCCTTGTGTATGATTCTACACACTGTAATGACACGGATAACCCGTGGTTCAGGTCAGACCTAATGCCCTCGGTACGGAGTGCGGACACGCAGTACGTGACGCGACGGTCCCTGGATCGGAGTGATTTATCGCATCGTCTTACGTCAAGAATGGTTGTAAAGTGTTCCATAAAAGCATTTAAAAATTCTATCCGACCACAGTGACTGAGGTGTCATGAAAGGAGGGTGAAAATAAAGGTGAAAAGCACAAACACAACTAGTCATTTAATATTCTAGAACATCACACGTACAGTGAAAGAAAAAAACAACTTCAGGATGAAAATGGCACGCTATTCCATTAACAAATTGGCCCAATTTTGGCATGAAACTTATTCAGTAGAAGTCAAATAAACAGAATTGTAGACGTTTCATTGCAGTCTGGCATGAAACATAAGACAGTAATTATGATATGTTAAAGTCTGACATATTTCTCTAAACTGCTAAAGGGTGATATTGGTCAAAAACGCATGAATTATGCAAATCATATGCGGTGATATGATACAATTGACCTCATGATTCTCCCAATGACATGGACAAAAATCTTCAGTAATTCGTAGTGGATCTTTATATCAAGTAAAAAGTGTTATCCATATCCTTCACCTCATGGGCCAGTTTCCTTTTAAGAATAGCAATTCTTGCAACATTAGCAACTTCCAATAGCAACAGCCAATTAGAAAGAAGGATTCCTGAAATTACCATGGCAACTGCCATACCAGCCAGAGTTGCTATCGTAGTAACTTTTTATGAGATTTGGGCCCTGATTACTGAAAGAGTTTTATCAACCCAGGAATTATGACTTTAATGTGGGAAGGGTGCAGTTTCCATAGTTTCTGAATCATCGATTATTACGTGGTTTCTATGCCATGTTTATATAAATGGTAGACTTGTTTAATACTGATAAAGTCTCCTCGTCTAATTTGCATATTACCTGTGAATGAGATGGATACCACCGTTTCCAAAGGAAAAAAAAAAGGTTAAAAACTTAAACTTAAAATTTTAAAGTTGTTTCTCTCAAGGTTTGATTATGATGAAACTGTGGGGTCACAAGGTTATTTATAAGAGCAAATTGTCTACAGGACCGTTCCTCGGAAATGAATGTGGTGGGCAAGATTTGTACAAGAGCAGTAGTGCGACCAAATGGCGACCATTATTACAGTTGCAGCTGTTTACGTGCATGATTATGTTCCCCCTCATTTTGTGTTAATGTTTTTTTCTCCCATCTTTCTTTCTTTTTTTTCTATTCACATTTTGTCTTTCCCATTTCATTTTTTTTAATTTGTAGGATTTTGTGTCAGATATCTTCAGTTTGTAAGTATTTTTGTTTTTGTTTGCTTTGTGTTTGTTTGTTTTGTTGCTGTAGGGTTGTTTGTTTGTTTGTTTGTTGTTGTTTTTTTAGTGGGGGTTCAGCGAGTTACTACATTCTTGCATGACATGTTTAGCATGTCAGACGGCCGTGAAGAATCATATACCGGTAATCTTATCTTATATCTTTGCACTGTGTTCCCAACACTGTCAACCTTGACTTTTCGTTCCACCTTCCAAGAAAGAAAAGAAGTTGATATAACTGAATTGAACTGAATGGGCTTGAACGTCAATGGCGCATGTTGCCGTTTTAAATGACCTTGTGAAAGGACGTCACGGAAAAGTCAAGACCTTTCTAACGTATAACCATCTCTCTCTCTCTCTCTGCGCGTCTACGTTTGTGTGCGTGTGTGTGTGCGTGTGTGCGCGCGTGTGTGTGTGTGTGTGTGTGTGTGTTTAAGAATTGTGGACCACTACTAAGGTAAAGATTGAGGATCATATTTCCTGCCATGCATAATGCATAAGCTGTGATTATTCATGAATTTATGCATTTATCTACGACAACCGCGCTTTCATGCACCCGATTAAAGAAGGATCGTTATTCCACGTGGCCAATTATAGTATGCGTGTTTACGCCTCCATTTCTTTTAACAATATTATTTTTCTGTCATTTAAAACATATCATGCGATTAGATAATCTTCCCTAAATACCAAATATCACTGGACTGAAAATATTTGGCTTTCCACCATTATCCGCCCACAGTCATGATCATAGATGAGTCCTGGTAATTTCAAATGAAGCATCATATGACCTCATCAAATTTACAACCTCTCGCTCGAATGATGTAGATGGAAATAAATCATTACTTATGGGAACGACAAATGGGGCTTACTTATCTTCGAAATTCCATATACATTTGACTACATTAGATGACACTCAGCTTGCCCTTCAAATTTGATATTTAACCTGTCAGAATATGCATTTGATTCCCTTTGATTTAGGTCTGCAAATTGTGTTTCGCTGATTTATTCAGTTCCAAAAGGGCATGAATGACTGGCAAACGAGGGCGGGGGAAAACAAGGCAGCATCACTCTAATAACCATCCGTCTTTGTTGGCCTAGAGAAACTCATGCAAACTCTGAAAAAGACGAGTGACACACGCGGTGTTTTCCTTCGCAGAAGCAAATTATGGACCAATATGCGCGCGCCCACTCCGAGGTATTTCAATTACTCAATACACCTTGATATGACCGGCTGTAAGATTGCACCTGACAACTTTCAGGGCATTTCATGTAAACTTGAAATTGACTTAATGTTTGACCAACAAAAGAAAAGAATACGTTGGCAAACCCCCATTGACATCTTCATCTGGATATTAAATTATCAAAATGGCCATTTGCAATATCACAAAGCATGCCTTTCAAATTAGGCATCGTTTGTACTGATACACGTTACCAAAATTCTGTCTGAAAATTGATATCTAACTCATATGATTATATTACAGATATAATGTATGTTGCAAAAATTGTCTAAGGTTTACAAAATAACCATACTATGAAATTCCATATTAGCATATACGACGTTTAAATAGATTGGTGAAAATTGATGAAATTGTAAAGCAACGCCCGACACAGTATAAACGAAATAAAGAATTTATTAGCCATTCTAGATGGTGAGGGAAATGCATCTTTAGAGACGATCTACTGTCAAGTTAGCAACAAAAACATTCAAATTCATGATTTTTTTTTTCCGTTGAGATGCTTTAATTGCAACTGATTGACAAATTGCCCTGCATCGACGTAATTACGCACTGAATTTATCAGTGTTTTAGTAGTAGCCATGATAAAAAATCATGGGCGTACATAGATAATCTGCAGCCATTTTTATATTTGCGTTCCCAATCTGCAAAACAAATACATGTTTCATTGTAAAACATGCAACGTTGTTAAGTAATATTACTTTTCTGATAATTCAGCCAGATTACTTCAATATTTTTGAAGCAATTTTGTTTAATAATACTGTATTTGAATAACATTAAGTTTAATGAATGAATAACTCTCAACATTATGTTGTTTTAGTTTCTTGTTAATTATGTGAAATTGTTGTTTTATATTGCTAAGATGTATTGTACATTTGCTGGGAGTAAACTGTGACTCAGCAGAGGCATATCATTCATAGGGACATTTTTAGTTGATTTATGTATATGTCAAGACGTTTATCGTAACTGTTATGGAAACAAGTAAATGATGCGGATTGTTCTTGTACTGTTGCAAAAATGCCAATGGAACCAGACTTCCGATGTCCTATCATAGATCAATACAAATGAATCTGAACGTATCAATAAAAAAAACCATAATTAAATCATCAATGGCATCCTTCGGCGAATTCAATTCACGAAATTAATTCATTTGATGAAATTACGAATATCGTGAAAAAATTCTAAGTTTTGACACACCGTAGCTATGGCAACCAATTTTCGGAAGGGTCCAGCTCCGATATGGTTTTGCATACGAGCCTATGGGGTTTCCTGTGCTAATCGGCACTAAAAGCGCACTACTGGTTAGATGTGGAATACGACTCGTAGGCCTATACAAGATGTCATCGGCAGTAGATATGAACTCATTGTGAGGTACTTCCGTTAGTCTATGACCAGTTTCCCCCTTTCTCATGCTTGTTTTATCTAATTTGATTTATTTATTCTCTGTATGGCGTTGCTTTACAGTTCTATGAATTTTCCTCAATATCATGACACATAATACACACAATAGTACACACAGTATTATCATTTTAATCAAGGTGTCCTCATATTATTATTCATGGCAAACATAATAAAAGAAAACGGAAATACTGTTATATGGGATCTCATAACGCCTGTCACTTGTATTTTTACATAATATCTTTTTGAGGAATTACGACGAAAATGCCGGCAGTTTTTGCTATAAATCACCCGATAATTGTTGCAAAATGCTCTAGGTTGTACAGCTATGACGTGAAAGCTACCCACTATCACCCACGTCTCTTCGTCACACAACTATATATACGAATAGTTAGCGAGATTCACGAGTACCCTATAGGGAACCCTCTCATCTTGAAGCATTTAATTTAGTAAGTATTCCTCAAAGACAGTAGTGAGACGTTTGTGGTGGCCACATGAGGTTTTTAGATGGTACTTCAAAGATTTCTATAACGTGTACGAGTAGAGCAAATGCGGAGATGGGAAAAAGCTGTTGGAAAAAAAAAAGAGCTGACTGTTTTAGTTAATTGGACAAGAGCAGCACTTTTGAAAATGGTGAAAAGGAAAAGAGAGAGACAGAAGAGGAGGGAAAGAGAGTGGTTGGAGAATGGATAGTATGTGTGCTTACATATCTTTAAATTCTGAAATGAAACCTGCTTGGAATAAAAAGTGACTGTACGTTCCTTACATGATTGTTCATGGAAGAGAAGTGCAGCGGGTAGGAGAAGGAAAAATATATTCCGCACCGAATGCAAAACGAATAGAAACGAATAAAAGTTGTCCAGAAATGACTGGAAAACAGAAGGCTTTAGAGAGACAATTTGTTCGTAGTAGCAGTATCGGCAAGAAGCAATATATAGCAAGTTAAACACACATCCACACACACACACACACACACAAACACACACAAACAAACAGACAGACAGACAGACTGAGAGAAGGATATCTATTTTGAGCACAGATTATATAAATTACGTTGAGATAGGGGCATCAATCGCTTTACGTATGAATAGAACTAGTTAGTGGTATTTAAAGAGAAAGGAAATAAAAAGTGGATATTCTCTTCGAGTGAAACTTCATGGAAAGAGCTGCTTAACAGAATGTGTATTGTGCGCGCTGTGTGTGTCGCTTGAAAAGAAATGATGATGCGAGGAGACAATTCTCCTGCAAAGAGTTCCAGAGTTTGAGAGTAAGCGAGAAAAAAATATTAACAGATTAATGTCTCTCCCTTCAGAATTGCTCTGTACATCTCCCCATCCTAGAATAATGATCTTTCCTCTCCCCTCTTATCTACAGGTTTCAGTTGTTTCTCTAAATGAATATTCATTTTGTGTTTCTATGAATTTCTATGGCTGAAATGAATACACCCTTCCTTGTCGATCCGCTGCACTCTATTCCTGTGGGATTCTATAGTTCCGTCAAAAACAACATCACTGAAACTGATCTTTGCAGAATCGTCACCTGCAGGGCGCCGCTCGTTGCTATCATTGTAAGATACATGCAGACACTGGTTGTCAATGACAGTGATCTGCCCTTCTATAAACTATAACAGCCACAAGGTCACCCTCTTTGTCATGAAAAAATGCGGCGATCGGGGGGGACATGTCCCCCTCTATATCTTAGCGGGACCGTCCCCCCCCCCTCTCGATTTATGAAGCTTGATATTTCTATTTTTCAACAGCTCAGGATGTGCAATTTGCAATCCGTGCGTGGCTATTTTTGAGTGCTTCTGCCTTGATAATCTTAAGGTGTGCTCGTTTTGAGAGAGAGAGAGAGAGAGAGAGAGAGAGTGTGTGTGTGTGTGTGTGTATGTATGTGTGTTTGTGATCTCAATGCTCAGCAGTGTTTTAACAATATACCATGAAAATGTAAAGTTTTTACTGATGAGTAGAGCCTGCATTAAAATGTCAATTTTGCATAAGCTGAAGAAATATTTTGATGGAGATAAACTTACAATATTGATTAATCTGTTTTATCTGAAATTTACGTAAGTCGCCAAATACTTTTCTCATTCCTTTTCTAATTGATTAAAAGGAGAGGCTGATTTCATATGAAATATAAACAAAGAAAAACGAGATTAAGAGATATGCGTAAAAAGAGTATTACACAACGCAATTCATAACGAATGTGGTTGTTGATGATGTGCCTATTTTGGTTGTTCGTATGTGTTTGTGACGATTCTTCATTATTTTAATCTTTCTTTTTTGATAATGATATTCTTTGCTTTGTCAAAGGTGTCTTTTTGTATTTATGTGTAATTTGTATTTTGTAAACGGGAATTAAACGTCTGTGTTTTTGATGGCAATAAACTTGATCAATTTCAATTTCAATTTCAATTTCAATTCAATTTTAGTTTCAATTTCAATTCGTATTTTTCTATTTTTGGGCATTTTCATGGATGTTGTATCCGTGAACTTGTTTGGGTAAATGGGAAGGAAATACATCATTTTCTTGATTGAAAAATTTCGAAATTTTCTACCAAGGGTGTGCGCCAGATCGCTAAATTTCACTTCTCAAAATGCAAAAGCTCCCTCCAAAGGCGGGAATTTTCCTCGATTGCGATTGCGTGCCCCCTCCCCCCCCCCCCCCCGGAAAAAAAAAAAAAATCTGCGTACGGCCTTGCATGTATCTTCGGGCGCTATTTTCCCGCACAAGGATCTGAATAATTTCGCCTTCTGTGTTTCCTACCCCCCCCCCCTACTCGTACCTGAAATCGTCGCCACTGGTCATGAATATGAATGTTGGCATTGTTACTGCACACGTACGGCTTTCGAATGTCGAACATTAACAGGGATAACTCAATGCCCGTAATAACGTTTTCATCTTTGCAAGTCAAAAGCAAAATGCCCTGAAATTAAGTAAAATTTTCTTTTGTAATATTGCATTTTTCTAGTATATGTCACTCATCAAGAGTATCTCGTCATTTCACCTCCTTTTGGTAGTTTTCGTTGGAAATGGACACATCAGTTAAAATGGAAAGGGTGATACTCGAAAAGTCTGTATCATGGGCGGATATTGAGCCTAAGTACACGTAATATCACTCCTGCATCCACTCTATAAGTGCGTAAAACTCGTGTGCTAAAAGCGGGAGCCAGGGAAAAATATCCAAGAGAAATAAAAAGCCACGGACGTCATCGGTGGACTAACAAGGCGGGATGATAGACTAGCCGAATGACAATCTTTTGGGCTCTCTAAAGGTCAAAGCCGCCACGGACCGGGAAAACGGGGTATTGCTGTAGTATTTTCCCACCGCCATCCAGCTCCCGTTACAGGCGTAGACAAACACGAGGGAGGCCCACGGGGAAGGCGATACAGGTGTTCGATCATTCGGAGACAGCAACCTCTCCGGTTGCCTTCATCCACTGTCCTATTCATCTGGGTGTCCTCGCTATCTCTTCAAGAAAAACTATAACTTATACTAAAGCAGAAACACAAACAAAATATCAACCTGCAAAACAAACCCTTCTTTTTACACAAATCTCTAATGCCCTGTTAGACGTCATCTTCGGGTATCTTTTAATCAAATTCTTTTTTTTTCTTTTTTTTTTTCTCTGCCCTTGTCTGTGTCTCTGTACCCCTCTTCTCACCTTCTTACTTTTATTATGGTGCCTGTAAAAGTTTTTGTGCACTTTGGTTGGAAGAGAAACACTTATCAGTCAAAATGAAAAGGGAAATGGGAAATCGAAGAGGATAAAAAGTTTACCTGATTCTCCATTTTGTCGTTAATTATTTTTCTGATTACACAATGCTCCATTCAACCAATAAAAACTCGTATATGCTAGGTAGTCTCTTTTAAGGTGAACGTATGTAGAGGCAGCCTGCGAAATGGATGCAACTATAATATAAATATACAGGGTTCGACATAGCGCTGGCCCGTTGGCCCGGGGCCACTAAAAATCAATGTCGGGCCACCAAATTTAAAAAAGATATATATATATATATATATATATATATATATATATATATATATATATATCCTTTGGTATGCCCGATCGGGCAACTAAATAACAAGATGGAATGTTTTGTGTCGTTTTATTCTGGGCCATAAAGATGTAAAATTTGAAGATTTTAGTGGCCCGAAAAATAAGTTAGTGTCGAGAACTGAAATATGCGTATATTATAATACATACATATATCTATGTATTATATATATATGCGCATATAATCTTATGTAATACATTATATATATAATACTATGTACTTATTTTCAGCTCTGTGTGTGTATGTGTGTTTTTTTTTTTGTTTGTTTTGGTGAGATGTTAAGGTTGTTCAGCAGTATCATTTCTGTACCTCCATGGGCAGATGTATGTTGTCTTGACCATTATTTTGAACACACCAATGATCACATCGTGCGCCCATCGATGTCACTTCTTCCATGTACACTCACTCGTTTGAAGCCCCTGTGCTATTAGCATCTTCCTACCTTACCTTTGCAATGACGTTACATTCACACTCTCATGTACGCAGTTCGTTCATATAATGAACACTCTAAATTTTTTCACACCTTTTTGTAATAACAATTACTCAGTATTTATATAGCGCTTATCAATAAATTCTCTAAGCGCTTTACATAATATATACCTAAACATAAACTACTGCATAATCCAAAATATGTAACGCGTATATGCTTTCTCGTCGGTATGTTCCAGCAGTGCCGAGTTATCACACTGCATTCCAAAATCATACACACACAGCCTCCTTTCACTCTCAAAGTCTCTAATGTGCATTCACACCCAAACTTTACCTCGTTTACTAAAGTGTATCTCTCTTATGGGCAAAACTCAATGCTCTTTTAATTATGTTATAAATTTTTAACTATTTAACTATGTAATAACTATGTTATCCCTTGAATCTTTTTATGAGATATGTGTCCGTCAAATTGCGTCCTCAGAAGGTATCAGATACACACACACAGACATACACACACACACACACACAAACACTCTCACGGACAGACAGAGAGAAACAAATACAAAAGATCTTCAAAGGCAGGTGGACCACTGTAACATTCAATCTTAAGCATGATCCTCGTTACGATGAAACATGGTGGATTACAAAATTACGCCATCAACTGGGCGAGAAAACAAGTATAATGCGCTGCGACTAGGGGTGATTTAGGACATGGAGGAACATCGACAAATTGGGATTTTATCGTTATCTATTTAGTGCTAGTGAGATGGTGAGGTTTAATAGGAAAAAAAAAATCCTAAATTACCAGGCATGAAGCATAGAAATAAAAAATAATCCCGCTTATATCATGAATTAAAAAAAAAGACGTGAAAGTGCCCTGTCGTGGCGATGTACATTCCATTTTTTCTAAGCTAAGTTGCATTCATGAGCTGCAAGGGGGAGGGGAGCCAACATTTCTGACTGTTAAAGAATATAATTTGGTCTTTCATAGGGATATTATGTTTATACACTGGCGTGCGTCATAATTACATCTAATCTGTTTGGCTATGAGATACCCACAGCTCTAACTACACCACCTTAATCAAATCAATTTCAAATCGATCTACGCCCGGGGGAAAATAATTTGAGCTCATTAAAAAGACCTGCTACATAGCTCTCTCATCACGGGGTAATGTTGCAGTTCAGCAGGTATTATCTCTGCCGGTATAAGCTCTGATATCAACAGGCGCTAACACAGAAGGGGGGGAGGGAACCAGCACCTCCCGAAATAGCCTCCCTGCTATGTAGCGGATATTCCCATCGCAGCATCGGAGGACTCAAGCAAGAAACTGGGAAATAATGGAGCATGTTCGCCGACGATTGCGACAGCTCGACTCGGAACAACGGGTGTGCGTGTCGGCGCCGGATCGTATGACGCTAGTCATTATTTTCCCTCGGGGAGAACCCACGCCAATTTTGTCGGAGAGGAGACGCAATACTTTTCACCGCAAAAGCTCCCGCTAAACTGCATCATGCCACAAGATATTTGATTCTCAAGAGTTTGAGACAGAGAAAGTGGAAAAATTTTACGAATGAAGTGAAACAAATATGATTTCATAAGTGGAAACACATATCAATATGTCTGTAATCATGACTGTGCAGGTGTGTATAGACCAAATGCAAGAGACGCTATACTTATCTTGAATGTACTTGAGAAAATCTTATTATAAGCTCGCTCTAAAATGCATCATGCAACATATAGTATCTGATTCTCAAGAGTTGCGTCAGTTGAGAAAAAGTGGAAAAATATGACTATTCAAGTATAAACCAAAATGATTTTATAAATTATTGAACTATATATATGAAGAGCTTGCTTCCAAAAGGCGCTAAATCCGTCATTTTCCAATGATTTTGGCGCCTTTTGGAATCAAGCTCTTCATATGTCTTTATTCATACTTATATATAGACGGAGTTCAATAGACACTAATTTCATTTGTGGTAATGTACTCGCAAAAATGTCATTTCATATTCTGCATCTCTACATGTTGTAAAGGGCATTTTCAATTTGTACTTGGTTTTAGAGTTTTTCTTATCTAGATTGGCTAACATCACTATAACTGTCCCACGAGCGTTGTTGGTAAATGGATAGGTCAATTGACATTGAAAACATAATTTTCCTGAAATGAATATTTCCTTTTTATATCTTGTGAACGCAAGCTGTCCACGTACACACACACACACACACACACACACACACACACACACACACACACGCTTAATGTATGCATAAAGCATGTGAGAGGGCATTGGAAATGGAAGCAGGATAGTTTAAGGTGAATCTATGATGGATAAAGGGTAAAGATCCCGTCATACCAATAGTTTTTATAAAGGCAGAAGAAGAATATATGAACATGATTAAGTGTGTGTATATATTATATATATATATATATATATATATATATATATATATATATATATATATAAAACAGCAATAATTAGTTTCTGCTCGGAGTCCTAAGAAAGTATAGATTCACAACAGTAGGTCAATATATATATATATATATACATATATATATATATATATATATATATATATATATATATAGGGGTGTGTGTGTGTGTGTGTGTGTGTATGTGTGCGCGTGTGTGTATTCTTGAACAGACCTAAAGGGAATCGGAAGGCAGTGGACGTCAAGTCCATTCAGCGGTCAGTTGTGAGTAGTCTCAAGGAAACTAACACGTCATTAACGGCCCTTCTAAGTCCGTCAACCAATATTTGTACGATCTCTTGTAGCTGCATAGCTACAACATTGAACATTCTTGTGTATTGTCCTCGCGTCACTGCAGAATTACTAATACTTCATTTCGTGTGGGTAGAAAATAAAAAAAAATCAGCAACATCATATCCAAATCTCATACAGTGTAACGGTCAACCAACACGAGCAATTAGCGTCGTTACCATGGTAACACTGGACGACATCTGGATGTTAGGAGAACTCTGTGAATGACTGAGTCCCTAGAAAGACTGCTAACATTTTTTTTTTTTTTGATTGCTCCCTCTTGGAAAATTCTCGTGACGTCCGATATACTCCTTAAGGTAATGTACATTATTCCAAAGGTTCCCTTTTAGAATGCGGAGAACACAAATTTCCTGAACCTGGACGTTCGTTACTCAGAACATTTGTGGCTTTGTTCCGAGGTTTCATTAGTCCGAAAAAAAAAAGTAAGGTTCGTTATTCCGCAGGGTAGTGACTTCGGGTAAAACGAATTTTGGAATTACGAAATCGGAATTTCTGATTAACGAATAGTTGGAACAACGGACCTTCTTTTTTCGGATTAGCGAACCTTCAGGATAACGAACTTTTTTTCTTCGTTTTTCGTTTTCGGGTTATCAAACCTTCGGAATATTAAACTAACATTCGGAAACATGAACCGAAACCAATCCTCTATCCGTCTCAGATTCCACCGTTTTCGCTATTCTGTTCTCATTAATAACTCCATCTCAGTACCTCCGATGTACTAGAGTCGGTTTTTATAGACAGAATCTTCAAATTGAAAATTCTTTAAAATACATTGTAGTTTCTCTTGAGAATAACATATCAAAAACGCTCGCTTACCCAGTGCAAAATGGATAACATAGAACCACACTCAGTGAATCTGTAACAGGAAAACTGTTTTTCATTTGTTTCGAGTCTATGCCTTCCCAACAAGCTAAAGATTCAGGTTTTTTTAAAGTTAGCAGTACAGTAAAACCTGACAAATGTAAGGAAAACGGAGAGGGGGTTTTCATTATAAAAAAAATGACCTCTTCTTGCATATTGGAAACCACTGAGGTGCCGTCCTAATGATACTCTCTTTAATAGATGTTACCTATATACTTTGTGAAATTTCAAGGCCATATAACATGACTCAGGGTCTAATTCGAATTTCTCGTTCAATTTTCTTCTTGCAAAAGAGAAGTAATTATGTTAGATGCAAGAAACTTTCCTAGAATGAGGAATAATATTTGTCTCCTATGCCCATATATTAAGATGTTCTACCTGTACTATCATGCGGCCGCTATATACACAGTATTATCAGGTGCCGCTGCATTATGGTGGTGTTTAAAATAGGTGGCCACTGTAAGCAATGTTTTTAACTAAATCTCTCGTCGTGCAACTGCAGTGAGCGCATTAGGCAGGTGACCGTTACGGATAAATGACCATTAAGACAGCTAAGACTGGCTTTGACCGAACTTGTGTACGTCAAGTCTCTGATGAAGCGCTTTTATCGTCATGGAATATAATTCATTTCTTCGATTACAATTCGTATTCCGAAGGTTCGTTATTTCGAAGGTTTATTTCAGGTTTCCGAAAATGAAATAAGGTTCGTTATTGCAAAGACTCGTCAAAATACAAGGTTAGTCATTCCGAAGGTTCGTTAGTACGCACATTCTTTTCCGTTTAGGATAAACGAACTTTATTTCTTTTTTGCATCAACGAATCTTCGGAATAACGCCACAAAAGTTCGAAATAACGAACATCTAGGAAAGGGACTTTGTGTGTTTCGGAAAATCAAACCTTCGGAAAAACGAATCTTATTTCATTTTCGGATCGGCGAATCTTTGAAATAACAAACATCACCCATTTCTGGGTGGTCTTACTGTCCTCTTCATTATCCTATGTACCCTGTGTCTCTGTGAAAGCAAAGAGGCACATTTACAGACGCTTTTGGAACAAGGGAGCTTTTTGACAAATGCAGGCATTTCCTATATATCTCAGGATATTTAGTCAAAAGAAGATTCAAGAGGATATCTTTTTCTCTGATTCAACTTTTTATCAGCCTTTTCGCGCGTTCAGAGACAACACATTTAAATTCATCATTTATCATACTATTTCGTATTCATTTCTTTTTTGCCCCTGATAAGGTTTTGCTACAACAGTACCTGTCACTGAGGTCCGGCTAAGCGTGCTTTCGGAGCTTAGCTGTCAAACGCCACGGAAAAACTGCAGCAAGTGAAAATTGGGTTAATGGTGTCTTGTGGCCTCGGGACGGGTGGCAGACTAAAATAAAATCTTCCTTAAAGCTCAGGTCACATGGTTAGTCTTCCTGATGTGTTCCCGAGGCTCGCATACACAAGCCATAAATTCTCAAAGTCGTGCGTATGTTGAGCGTTATATTCTTCTACTATTCTTCAGAGCAATGTGTCCTATTTTGGCTATTGTGGAGCGCTTCGATAATTGTGATAAGGGGTTCGACGATTTTTCTTGAATTCGCAGCGTCGAGGGCCTGGTAAGCATATTAAACCTCCTCACACAAGCATTGTGCGATACTGTTGTGACAGTCGCACGATTTTAACGACAATCGTACAACAGTACAGGCACGAACTACGGTCCGGGCAACATGCATTGAACTGAACTCTTACGATTATCCTTATTTTTTGTTCCGACTGTCCAAGATCTTCAAACTTGGACTTGCACGTACCTCGTGGATCATTGTGTACTTAAAAAAAAAGGACTGGTAGAAAGTACAACGTGCAATGTTGTGGTACCATGGGGGAATAGATGATAGTGCTGCCGTATTTTTAGGTACAAGACGCTCTCGCAACTTTGAGTGTGCATCTTCATTATTTGTGCGTATGTATGTGTAAAACGTGGTGTAATATATGTTTGTGTGTGTGTGTGTGTGTGTGTGTGTGTGTGTGTGTGTGTGTGTGTGTGTGTGTGTGTGTGTGTGTGTGTAAGTCTGTGGGAAGGAATATTGCCATCTGCCATGTCTTCACCCGACGATATTCCAAAGTCGCATGCCAAAATAATTGCAAAAGCAATGGGAAACAAAGCAAAACTCACAATTAAACAAAGAAGCAGATATCATTAGTAATAGAACATACACCCAGTTAGCATGGTTAGTACTAAGGCATCTTTCCTGCAATGCGCAGATTCTTACTACTTTCCTATAAAAGAAAAGGTGGGGTTTTGGTTTTCGACGCTAGGAGATTTTTCAATGTCTGCTTTCTTGTTTTCCGACTTTCATAGCAACAAGTGATCTGCGTGCAAGACTAATTCTACTTGACAGAAATGGAATAAGATGAACCAGCTTCGTAAGTACATAGCTAATGGCACTGAGAAAAAAAAACAAGCAAAGACAAAGCAAGCAAGAAAAACATCTTACAACAACTAAAATGTCGAAGCATATTATAATGTTTGAGTATTCGGATTATGCTTTTTATGGTTGAATGAATACAAGAAAAAGCGATGATGAAACTGAAGATGATGAGGATGGATGACGATGGTGATGATGAAGAAGATGATGGCAATGATGATGATGATTGCCGAAATAAAAAAGAAAGTAATAAACAATATTTGATGATGTCAATTTATAACAATATAAAAATAGTTGGTGATAAAGAGAAGAAAAAATATCCACTTCGTTACAACCTTTGCAAGAAAAACAATATAGGTTTACGATAATGAAACAATGAAGCCGTCACCAGCAGCGACAATTATTTTCCAAACTGTCCGTTAAAATGTGATTACCGAAAAATACAAAATGAAAAGATATTGGAGAACCATGTGCGTAATCACTTCCGTCATTATGGTTCCTAGGGAATGGAAAATCAAAGTGAAAATATATTTCTCTTTTCCCTAATTTGATATATTTTATTTCCATCCAAACAGCATCACATCATAATACCATTAGCGCCTGGCCTCGTATGTCTGCCAGGGTTGCTTTGTATATATCAATTCCGATGGGTACGATCTTATTATCTGCGGATGTTCCATCGCGGAGAGAGATAATTATAAAGAAAATATAATGATTCTCGACGTCAGGGCATATTATAGCATCAACTCTGTCTCTCTCTCTCTCTCTCTCTCTCATGGAACTTATAATGACTGGCTGTAAATGTTTATTGTCGTGTGAGACAATTAATGACGCACCCGGTGAGATATAAATGCACTGCTAATTGGTCTGCAGTTTGCTCCGAATGCGCTTGTAATCTGCTACTGTCACAGAAGGCAAATATAGACGAAAATGATGTGACATCGGTATAATGTACCGTCTTCACAAAACTATATATACCCTCATTTTCTCTCCCTCCCTCCCTCTCTCCCTCTCTCTCCCCCCCCCCCTCTCTCTCTCTCTCTCTCTCTCTCTCTCTCTCTCTCCCTCCACTCTACTCTACCCCCCCCCCATTTGCAGAGTATTAAAACATGTATCGACATCTTTTGGTTTACGAATTTATGACGATGGACAATGGATCTAGTTGTCTAGTACACTGTCGTACAATAATCTTGTGATTTACAAAGCACATTTCATTTTTTAACAATTTAATAATGGGTAATTTTCATCATATATAGCAACCGATTTGCAATCCAAACTTTGATGAGATCGAACAGACTCCATTCCATTACACTGATTGCCATTGAATTAACTTCCCCGTGGATGTTAAAAGGTTGTTTGATAATTAACGCCTGCGGTCACACACGACCTTTTTGCTGGATACACGGTGAAGACAATGGCGGGATACGATATAATTTCATTCGACATTGGTCTTTGATATACGCTGAATGGTTTCGATATTTGAGAGCTGTTGAAGGACATTGTTTTATCATTTCATTCTTCTACGTTCTGCGTTTTCCAATTGCAATCACAGGAATGTTGGGTTTTTCATGTTACATGACTTAATGTGTTGCATTGTGTCTAACAATGTTTCCATGATTTTGTTGGACGTACTGTCGATTAGATTACTCTTGTTTGTGTCTACACTAGTGATAAAATGTGCATCTGCACTTCTATATAAAGCTCCACAAACATTATGTATTATCCTGTGATTTTCGTAGTCCAAGCACATATTTTTGAAATTCACTTTTCTTGCAAATAAAAGTAATAGTTGTATTTATAACCACATCTCTCTCCATAGCTAAGAATATAATCAATGCCATCACAATATTGTCACCATCCTGCCATTAATGCAATATCCACTCGATAGAAACTCAGCTTGATATATTCTTGGATTTTCTTAACCGAGATGGTAAAAATGAACACCCGTAAACACACAATATAGGCATTGGGCCGAGTGAATATGAACATGCACACCACTCTAATCATTCTGCGACTGGCGTGCGAGACTAAGCCAAGCCTTCGAGACCAAAGAAGACCAATTAGTTCTCGATCAACCTAATTTTTCCTCGGACTATATCTTGTGACGCCATCCTTATCTCCCTTCCCGTCGATTGAGCGATTGAGTTGCAGAGCAGAAAATGGGGAAGGAAATAAATATTATACGACAAGTAATCTAACTTGTTGATTTACCATCTGAAATTTGTGTCTAGTTTTTCCACATCAAAATTTCATCAATATGTCATTTTGGCTGTCGATGAAGGAACGCAATATCACAGGATTTTCCATACAGCGTTAAGACGAAATTTGTCAACAGATTCAGTGTACTGTATAAATGTATTTTACACCTGTCATAATTATATTACTCACTTCTTGAAAAAATATTGTTATCAATAAGACTGAGAACAATACACAATAGTAACGATAACAATGGGGACAATTATGTGGGTAATGATGATAACAATAATGATAACAGTTATGATGATGATGTTAACAATGATAAGGAATATAATAGTACTAATGATGGTAAAAGTAACAATATTATCAACATAGCCCGGACTTTGATGTATACAATCTTCAATCATGGCGCCGTTAACAAAAGGTGGTCAATGAAGGTACGTTCTACTGAAAGAAATCTCTCGGAAGAACAGTGCATTATCCCAAGTGCATTACCCTATGACAGTGCATTATTTTCATACCCGAGACATCCATTGATGCATTCGAGTACTTATTCTTTCCAAGAACAATTTGGATCTGGAACCGCCTACCTAGTCAAGTTGTGCATGCCACCACCCTGACAACATTCAGAGAGGCTGATCTCCCATGTATTACAACCTTGCAGCCTTCTCCTGGATCCTTCATCCTTTAAAGAAGGATGCGTTCAGATTTTACTTGCACAGCGCACACTTTTATTGTAAATAGAGATAATCACTGCGACACCTCCCAAAGACACACATGTGTAGTTCGTCCCAGTATAGCTTCTTGGAGCTGCAAGAGGGATTACAGTATCAAGTATCAAGTATTATTATTTAGTTCTAGTTAGTTCAGTTCATTTTCATAATTTTGTTAAACATGTTTAAACAACGCAATTACATATGATACAAGCAAATTTGTACAAACAGTAGACATATACACTTTTATGCACAAACAAACAAGCAGACAGGTATAACCATGAGGGGGAAATCATGATTGATTTGCAGCAAAGCAGAGAGTTACCGAAAAGCACTCAACAGGTGGTGGATATAGATGCCTAACAAGGGGGAATTTGAAAGTGAAACAGACCAAAACAAAAATGAAAGAAAGCTGTTTCATCTTCTTTTTCAATTCCCAAAACAGGAAAACGCTATTAAAGACGCAGACTCAAAGGCATTTTTCGGGATAACAACGAGCAAAAATGTGGAATATATAAAAAAAAAAATGTTGCTGGCCGGGGCAGGACGTACGGGATTTAAACAGTGTGACTGATTGGAAGAAAAACAATGGACAGTTATTCTGCACTTATATGGCAACTGATTAAGATTTTTGTCAAAGGTGATATGAATAAAGCAGGAGATAATGACAATGATTTGATTTCTAAGGAAATGTTGATGTGATGTTTTAGTGATACATTGTAATACCAAGCGGAAGACTGCAACCTTAAACAACTGTTGTAATAAAGAATCGGAAACGCTATGTATTATTGCGATGAACTATGGCGTGTGTAACCGTTAAATAATAATCAATTCCTCGTGATGTAGATGGGTATGGAAAAAGAGCTGCCACCAATGAGTGACGTGATTGGAATATAACCGCAAACCGCAAAATTTTTTATTTTATTCACTTTTGTCAGATCAATACACGCAATACCAGTCTCATGGTAGACCACGTGGTTTTATTATAAGCCAGAAAATGACCTGCGCTCCAGATAAGCTTTTCTGGGAAGCTCTGGATAAATAGACATTTCTCATCTAAGAAAATCGATCGTATGGCTTCGTTCCTTTTTTGGAACGAGCGATATTATGTGTACCCAGACCTCTGCGGGATATTGGATTCACGGTCTTTTATGAGTGGAGTCCATTGAAAAAGAAAAGGGGGCGGTCGCAGAATATGTTGTGAAAATGCAGACATGCCAGACGGCCCATGTAGTCGTTATATTGGGTTATAAGTTGAACGTTGTGATTTTAAATGTAAGGTGTTATACACGAGACATTTGGAGAATATTGTCATGGTACTTGGCGACAGGCGTTACAAAGGATATCGAGTCAGCAGTGGTTGTTATAAGAGAAATCTCTGATGAAGATCTTGTAGACCACACTATTCTGGTGAATGTAAAAGTCATTTAATGATGTGGGATCGCTAATGACGGTTTAATGATGTTATCTACGTGTCTTCATGTGTCTACGATAGTAGTTACGTAGTACGTAATTAACCCTAGCAAAGAATGATAACCACCTCAATATGTTTCCTTGTCTTTATTATCAGTGCATTCATGGAAATAGGCTGAGGAAATTAGCGTCGGCGAGTGTGCCTATAGATTACGTGCATGCAACATTAACTGCCATTGTGATCTAGAGATAAGTTGATAACATCTCGAAGTCTTAAGGAATACATTAGTGTCTTTATGTTGTGCAACTTTATTTATACCCCCTTCATGGGTATTTGAATGCTCCCTTCGGACAGACGAAGAAAAAAAAATGAAAGTGGGGGAACGAAGATATAGATATGCGACGTGATGAGATCGCATATAGAGAAGTGTGTGTGTTCAATGTCATAGAGACTATACGAAAAACACTCATGTTTATGCAGACTAAAGGAAAAGTTTGAATCAGTCAAATTCATAACACACTCAAAAAGCTTTTATTTATATGTTAACTTCAGCCTAGAGATTCTCTCTCCATATTTTCCATTATCATGAGCTATTTTCTCTCTCTTTTTTCCACCAATGACGTACAGGGATTTGCTATTGAAAAAGGCCTAGCTACATAAAGAAATTACTATTACACAAACAATGTGCGTGGCGGCGACAATACAAAACGATAATTGTATTTTCGAAGGTTAACGTTCTATATTTGAGATGCAAGCTAAGGAAGACGGGAAAAGACGACGGAAGAAGCTACAGAGGAAGGTGATGAAAAAAAGAGAAAGAAGAAGATTAGACAGCAGTAGGAAACGATTCAATTAATAATTAATAATTTTTCCTCTTCCCTCTTTCATTAGTTCTTCTTTTTCTTTGCCGATTTGTTGTTTCATTTCAAACGAAACAACAAATTAACACTAATATAAAAGAAGAACTAAAGAAAGAGGGAAGAGGAAAAATTATTAATCATCAATTTATATATATTCATTTATTTCATCCTGCAGGGTTGGCCTAATCAATTTTGTAAAACTGCTTTCAAAAGGCGCCCTGCAGTAGTAACAAACATCATTCTACATGAAAAAAATGCACTATACAATTATATGTAACATCGTACACTACAAACATGGAGATTGAATTAATTATATTTTTAAAAAAATGATATTCTAGTACATCGATATAAAGTATGGATACAAATGTATGTAGCATTATTACAAATCAATTGATTCACTACATATGGCTTTCCACCTTTTTTTTTAATCTATAAAGAGATGTAGATGTTTAAACATCTACAGGGAAAGCATTGAACAAACTGATGGCTCCGACATATGCAAAATAATTGATTTTATATTCTGCCCGTGGAATGGGATTTTTCAAAGAGTAAAAGATAAGAAGAAGAGACAAATTGATAATTATATGCGATAACCTTGTTATGGAAAAGTAAGAGATTGGCTGCAGGTCTGTGTAATATCAGTGGCAAAGCGCAAACATGACATGGGACAACAACATGTCCTGGCCTGTACTACATGATCCGACCGAAGCAGACGAGAGTAAACACTGGTAACAAGCTGAAATCACTCCGCGCCATGTTTGACATTGGTTGTGGGAAATGAACGAGCGCCCAGACTTCACACAAACAGGGTTTTCCCACTTACGAGAAGATTTTGTCCGTGATCTGAACCTTATTTCCTAAACGTGCGTGATAGAGTAATCGAGGTCTCACCGACTGACATGATTATGTCTCCCCGCACACTCGGGTCGCAAACTCACAAACTCCGGACGACATTTCTGCACCCGATACGCTCACATATACAACGACGTATAAGAGTATGTCCTTAAACACACACACACACACACACACACACACACACACACACACACACACACACACACACACACACACACACACACACACACACACACACACACACACATACCCACACACATACACATAAACACACACAAACACACAAACACTCACACAAATGCATCATGGCGCCTTTTAACCAAATATGATTTGAGAAATATGTTTCAGAGGTACGTTTACATTCAAACTTCTGAGAAGTTAGAAGTTTTGATCGCAAAACGGCTTGTGCGCCATTTTCAATTTTTTATAAAGTAAGTCCATCATCAGACAGACCAAAATGAAACCTTTCCAGTAATACCTCACTAACTTTTTACGTAGCAAGGATTACTCTGGAAGTTATGATTTTAAAAATCCTACATTTTCTAATCATTTTCTCTGTTTGTTTTTTTTTTCATCAGTTTTAATCGTAAATATCGCAAATTAACTAAAATAGTGTTAACTCGGTTTCGTGATAGAACTCTTCACCTGCTAACCTAGCATGTACCTAACTTACAAACAGTTTACAAACAAGATCTTCGTATAAGTGTGAAATGCCTTGATCTCAGGGGGAGGAGACTCACAGAGAGATATAGGTTGGCTACCGAGTACCACAAAATAACACATTCTATAATCACCAAAGGATCGTCCTTCACCTTCATGCCCCGCTATGTTCCAGCACTTAAGTCAGTATGGCGGACTGAAGAACAAAAATGTGACGGGGTGCTTTTAAGGTAATATCCATTTTGATGCTCTCTACTCATAGTGATTTCCAAAATTCCTCCTAGAGGATTCCCACCCACCCCATCCCCCCCCCCCCTCTCTCTCTCTCTCTCTGCCAAGTCATCTGTTTTTCAAGAAGCATGGCTACACAAACATGTTGTATGTATACTGTAATGTGATAAAGGAAAGTGCATTACCTCATTGCTGGAGATCAGTGAGGAGAAAGAAGAGAAGAGTTGATATGTTTATTTTGATAGAGAAGAGAATGCTGTGATGCACTCCGAGAAATTTCAACAAAAGATTGCCTATCTTGATATTGGGTATTTCTTTGGCTTTTCAGTCTTTCCGTCTCGCTTTATAAGCCTATTTAATGTCACCGTTACGCTAGTCATGTTAGTCACTACCTGCACATAAATGTTCCTTAACTAGAATGTCTAATTTTGAATCAAGAAAACACCAGTATCTTTTTCATGATTGATGACTCGATTAAAAAAAAAAGAAACAAGCTTGCAATGATGGTTTTCGCGGGGGAAGGGGTAGCAGTTGATAAATTGTGGACAAAAAGCAATATATAGGTAATATTTACTTTTTGTAAAAACCAGTGGGAGGTGATGACATCATCAGTTTGTAAAATTTGCCCATGTGGTTGTAACCACTGCTCTATCAAAGCACACCTTTTTTTTTTCATGTTCGCTTTTGATGAATCTCCTATACCGTTTAATTTGTTTCATTTTCCTCTTTCTCTTTTAATCAAATTTAGCTTGAACCAGGATTGACGTTTCGAACCAGGAACCTAACGTTTGCTTATCCCTGGTCTTATCCACTGGGTCACACAACAGTTCCTGGAAACTGAAAAAAAAAAGAGATGGCAAGTTTTAATTTCACGATGTACGAGTTACTCTGATAACACCTATTTCAATGACAGATTAGATAAGTCGTGATGTAAAGCATATACCAGACCTCAATTTCCCTTTATATCTGATATGATGTAGTGACGTATTTGACCATGGAGTTATACGGTGTAGCTCCATAGTTTGACCATGCTTTGTTGTTCTTGAAATACTGCACAGGTGGTTCTCTTCCTCCGTTTTCCACCTCACGGTTACCATGGCTACACCGTGACATTTACTTCCATGAGCTGTCTACCTTGACCTCCTCTCCGCCAACGTTGGTCCTTTCACAATGAAAAGCTCGTTTGTCTTCCAATTTACCCAAATGCTTCAAAAACGACGATGCCGAAAGGCCCGGCGGCTCGCATCTAAGAGAGAGCTGATGTATTTTGGTTTTGTTTTAGTTTTTTGGCAGAAACGAGACGACGAAGGAAGAGGAAACAAGAGAGTAAGGAAAGATTGCATGCATGGGGGAGGGGGTCGCTTGGATGAGTTGGCGGAAAGCTAGGTGCGATATTTGCAGGGCCGAGGTCATAACTTACCGTCGGACGTGCTCTGCCAAACGTCACCTGACACCTTCAGATCATTGTCTGGATTGGATGAATGATAACACCGGTATTCAGGGGATAGACGGCAGTTGCGTCACCACACGTTCGTGCGAGAAACACTTTGTACCAGGCTGCTCAGTTCGACCTGTACTTTCACTTTTTCTTTTTTCTTTTTTCTTTTTGCCTCTGTCTTCTCGGTTTTGTTTTGTTGTGTTATTTTTCTTCTTTTTTTTGCAACCGTCACTGGCAGAAGTCTCCTTCAAAACATCTTTGTCCTCCCAAAGTCTTTTGTGGCAGGGAGATTGTGGTGAGTTTTAAATGAATTGACGACGCTTGTCGAGATATCCTCACCGGAAGTCACTAAGGAGTGGTCGTCTTCGAAAAACCATCTTAAAAGACTTACATGTCATCTTGAGCCGGTAGGGAAGTTAGATGATTACCAGAGAACACTACAATTTCCTGCGATTGAATGATGATAATGTGATGTATGTCATAGAATTATACAATTATCTTATCGTCTCAGTAAATATATGTATGTGTGTTCTTAGGTGTGTGTGTGTATGTGTGTGTGCGGATGTGTGTGTGTGTGTGTGTGTGTGTGTGTGTGTGTGTGTGTGTGTAAAACGTCATACTTAGAAACGATGAATACTTACCAGTAAAAGTCGGTGAAATTAGATTTGTCCTATACCTTTACCTTTCATACCATCACCCTTACAAATCATCAGCCAACCACTGTCACGGAAACTACAAGTACAGCGCTTTACAACAACCCTACCCTCCCCCCCCCCCTAAGAAAAAATAACAAAACACAATAACAAACAAGCAACCATGCAGTGTTTGTATAAGTAGGGAGACATCTCAACCGCTTCACTGATTCTATCTGACAAGTCGCATTACCTTCCATGATGCTGCCACCCTGGTTGCCATGGAGTGGTTAGTCAACATCTTCATCCGATAGCATGATCGATAATTTAAGCATGAGAAAATATGGACTGTGGATTTCCGAAGGACGTGATGTATGATGTCTTGCTTGTTCGTGGAAGTGAAAGCCACGGTGAATTAACTGTATATTCCCGGGATGTTTGAAGCATAGAAGTCCATATTCATAGCGTGAACTCGTCCTACCTAGAAGAAACGCCTTGAACGAGACTAGTGAGTCCAGATGAGTGAAAGCTCCTATCGATGATAACCGTTTTTGAAATTTTCCTGAGCGCTCAGCGATTGTTAGCTTGTCATCAAAACACTATCGACACTGTCGGAAACTGCAGGGCAGGAGGCAGGTGTCACGTCAATGAGTAGAAGGGAGAACGCTCGTCTAGACCCCTATTCACACTCGAAAACTAAGTGCCATCTTCTGGGTGGTATATGCAGCAGTAGCTGGAAACGAAGACTCATCCGTATCACAGAGGAATTCCACTGACGCACTTCTACAGGTCATCTGCCGGTGGAAGTCGTTAAACACTGAAGTAAGACAGACTTGTCGTATCTACTATTGAGTGATGATACTGACATTCTGAAAGCCTGAACTCGTAACTCACTAGACTATTGTCATAGCAACAAGTGGCAAAGCTTTTACTGAGGCGGGAGATTGAAGCGAAAGAAGGAGAGTGACGAAAGCAAAGTATATGGCGTACGTGGTCTTTCTCGACCTGCTTAGAAAGAGAGTAAATTTGTATTTCAAGTATGAATATTCTCTGTTTTCTGTTGTCATTTCACCTTCACAGGTCTACAAAATGTCTGTTTATTTGTTTGTTTTCATTTTCCACCAGACCATACAGCTAGATAGCCCATATTCAGCCACACTACCTGGTCTTCCAAGGGGTCCAGTTATACATACTTGGGGCACATCATATCACCGGGTAATGCGCCTGCTCTTTGAGATGAATGAATGAAGCGAGATCTTTTACGTGCATGAGTTGTGACTCTTTCACCTACAGGACCTCCATTTTATGTCCGATCCGAGGGACCGAGTGCCGTGCCTTTACTAGAGGGGACAGTATGATAACACACAACACCGCTCAGTGAGACTCAATGGGGTTCGAACCCGCACCCGAACCAGAACCATTCATTATTTTGCAAGGTAGACTGAGCCACCCTCCCGTCCTCTGTCTTATATTAAACACATAATCATTGAATTAATTTGAAATAACATTAAGTGTGTGTATATTGTTGACGTCTGATTTATTGTGCCATCTTTCTATCTATTGATCACTTTTTCAGTTTTCGTATGAAATGTACGATGTCCAGTGGTATCTTATCACTTATCTTTACAATGCTAACTGCCCCCAAGCGGCAAAAGAAAGTGACTCCAGAAGAGTAAGGTAGACTGGCGAGGCAGTAACGCCAGGAACCTGTTTGTGTGTGTGTGTCTGAACAGGTGTTCTCGTGGCGCTCGTTTCCTATAACCGTATTGTGATACCAATGACTCTGATGCAAGTTTAATGTAGATTACGATTTCCATACAGCATGAATGGAACGCAGGCACAATGGCATGACATGATACCAAACAAAACACGGCAATATTGTGGTATAATTCTCTATTTGCGTGTATGCATGTGTGTTGACTGTGCGATGCATCTTATAAACAGTATGTGGATGTTATTTTGTTTGTGAAATCTCATTGCAAATTTGCATGTAGGTATATAGGCATGCGTTGAGGTTTGTCCGATTGATAGGACTAAGGAAAAAACACAGGAAAGATGGACAAGAAAATATACAGTATTATGTGTGCGTGTATGTGTGTGTGTGTGTGTGCCTGCCTGTCCGTCTGTCTTTCTGTCTGTGTGGCTCATGGAAGAAAATATTTCAGAGGGATCCACACACTACACTTACCTGGTATTGTCATTGAAGAGGTTACCCTATTGTTCGCAGTTTTTATTTCGCACCGAACTACACAGAAGTACTACAGATATGACGATTAAGAGCCTCTGATAGAGCAAAATGCTCATATTCTATACCATAAATTATTCATTTTGAGTTTACGTGAAATTTGATCTGTTTCTACGTCCTTTTGAAAGCTGAAACATTTTTTTAACAGGAGTTTTAAAAAAAATGTAGGCTGGGGTTTAAGGATCCTACTTCACTCTGCAGAGATAGGGGAGTGGGGACATCTTGTAAGTTTATTGCAGTTAATATTCCGGCAGCCAAGACAAACAAACAAACAATCAGTTGTGAGTATTAATGTTCCCGCCTCATTCATTGCAAATATCACTTTGGAAAAAGCGGTGATAAAATTGATTAAAAAAACGAAATATGTATTGGCAAAGGGATAGAGTTGTAGACAGCCATAAGGATTGCACCTGTCAAAGTTTGACATGATGATAGTTGGTGAATATCAGGGCTAACCAAATCGAAGAGATTTTTTTCGAAAAACCGATGCAAACATGGACAGAACAATGGAAGTGATAACACATAGCCAGAGATTAGAATGTATCTAAGATACATAGGATGAGATAAACACTTACACATTTCATGCATGAGTAGGTAGGTAGTCAGATATGTGGATGAGATATAGAAAATAGATAGATAGATAGATAGATAGATAGATAGATAGATCGATAGGTAGATAGATAGATGGATAGATAGTCAACATATAGATAGATAGATAGATAGATAGATAGATAGATAGATAGACAGATAGATTGATATAATATAGACAGATTGATTGACTGATTGATTAATTCATTTATTCATTCATCGATCCATTGATTGATTAACCGACTGACTGATAGAGTATGCAGACCTCTCTTCTCTCTTTTTTCTTCTTTCCTCTTCCTTCCTGTCTTTTGTTCCTCGTAGACTTGTATTGTCACCGTCTTCTCTCTTCTCGGTACTGTCTCGCGTCGTATGTGTGTGGGTAACTGAATGTCTGTACGAGTGTGTCATCCTTCTCATATTTTCCCGGTACACCAATTCAATGAACACCGTCTGGGCATTAGCATTGATACTCTATTATTATTTCCCATTATTGTCGAAGCCAGCGTATCTCAAAATAGCTATATTTTTACAAATGACTTAAGTAATCTACATTCAATACAAATGCTGTAAGAAAATAATAAAACAAACTTGAGTAGTATATTGTTAACTCATCAATTATCTAGCGATCCACGTCCTACAAGCTTAAATTTTTAGTGGATCGCTATTTTCCAAAATTGAGGTTATTTTCTGAAAGCTCGCGAAGTATACATGTATACGCATCGTTCCTTCTGATTATTGTACATATGTTGATGTATATAATTCATTTCGTATATTACTTAAACCTTTTGTAAAAGTTTAGACAATATCATTTTATGATATGTATACTTTGTATTACGTTTTGATTTTCGTTGATTGGAAATAAACTATGATTGAACTTGAACTTGAACTAGAGTCAAAACTGCAAAGAGACATGCAGAGATGGGAGAAACAAGGAGACAGAGAGCGGGAGAGAGTGGGAGAGGGGGAGCGGGGGGGGGGGGGGAGGGGATGAGTTCAGGGGTGCCATATATTACCGAAAATCGATGCAGACATAGACAGACGGACGGGATGGAGACAAAAGACCAGACATTGAAAGATATAGATGAGGGAAAACATGAGACATATTGACATTTTACGCATAGACAGCAATTAAAAATGTAGATTTACCAGGGAGGTACTAGTACCTGCTTGGATATACAGACCAAAATAAAGAAAGATAGATAGACATATGGGTACAATGACAGGTAGGTAGGTATGTAGGTATAGATAAATAGATAGACAGAATGACGGATAGATAGATAGATAGATAGATAGATAGATAGATAGATAGATAGATACATGCATGCATGCATACATACATACATACATGCACACGTACATACACATGGGCGTCACCAGGGGGGTGCGTTGGGTGCGAACGCACCCCCCTTCAGATCCTTAAAAAAAAAAAAAAAAAAATCAGTCTGCGAGCGACCTTAACGCCGGACGCTAAATAATTATTCTTTTCTATTTTTTTTTTTTTTTTTGCACCAGGGAGGGAAAAAAAATTGTCGGCAAAAACAATTCGCACCCCTGGTTCTGGCAGCACTGATTTTATACGTATCTACGAGTATTCTACAGTGTTTACTATTTATCGACCGTACTGTACATCCGTACGATACGGAGCACTTATACACGTTTGCATGTATGTGTGCTACTTATACAAGAGTATGTAGGGTCTATGTCTGTTACTTCTAACCAATCCATATTGCCAGCCAAAGAGCGTGCCTTAGCCTCATTAAAAAAACATGAAAAAAAATGGAGGGGCAAGCA
Organism: Diadema antillarum; assembly: GCF_040938485.1. NCBI lineage: Eukaryota > Metazoa > Echinodermata > Echinoidea > Diadematoida > Diadematidae > Diadema > Diadema antillarum. The sequence continues at coordinate 245,461 of NW_027272033.1, read as the reverse complement.
TATTATCATTTTGCCCACCCCCTCCATAATTCCAGAGACGAGAAGATTTTCTTATCTTTTTTTTTTGACAGAAAAACAAAAAGTTACCCCAAAAAAAATATTGGAGGGGCAAGCATATTGTAATTTTGCCCCCCCCCCATAATCAATGATTCCCGAAATGAGAAGATTTTCTTGCTTTTGAAAGAAAACAAAAATGTTGCCCCCATAAAAATATTGGAAGGCAAGCGCACCATTTGCCCCACCCCACATAATCATAATTCCCGCGATGAAAAGATTTTCTTGCTTTTTTGTTAGAATTCAAGAAATATGTCCAATTATTTCACCCAAAAGCAGTGGCGTTACTACGGAGGGGGGGGGGGGTGCGCCCCTCCCAATCCGCTGGTTAAAAAAAAGACTTAGCGAAATAGTCATTCAAGTGTTAGTAAACTGCTTTTGAATGAAAGGGTGATCAAGAAATAAGATATTTTTCTATGATTTCTTTTAACCATAATTAAATAGGTATATAGTGTGAAACATTGTTCAAAAAACCCGGACCCGACAAAAGATTGTGATTCAGCGTGATTCCTGGTTGGCATTCTGCATATAAGCAGGATGTGCGCAGTGTACTCAGTACATCCGAACGAAGAATCGCTACAATGTTGCGCATATAGAACGTACACCTTTGTACCTTACGCTTCGTTATATCAAAGCTAGATCATTGATTTTGCAGTGTTGCTTTACATACTAGTCTATATAGAAATGTCTTGCATTGCCAATAAAAAGACTTGACCTGGGCTAATTCCTAACTTTTACATGTATATAATACACACACACAAACAAACACGCACAAAGGGGATGCTCTAAAGTGCAGATTTTTGACATCCTTCCCCCGCTTGGTCACTTCGACGCCACCTCGCTGGTCATACCTCTCCCAGTCATGAACATAAACCCACACCCTTGACCACCAGTGGCGGATCCAGGGGGAGGGGCGCACCGGGCGTCCCCCCCCCCTTTAATTTCCAAAGCGAAAAAAAAAAATATAGCTTCAAACGGCAGTTTTTGGACAGTAAAATGTCAAAGTTTTTAAGCTCGCTCGCTCCGCTCGCTCGCATTTAGTCGTAAAGCCATTTTCCTGAAGTTGCTGCCAGTAATTGCCGGCAGTTGCGCCTGGTGCGCCCCCCCCCCCCCCCATTAATTTCCAAAGCGAAAAAATATAGCTCCAAACGGCAGTTTGGGGACTGTAAAATGGCAAAATTTTCAAGCTCGCTCACTCCGCTCGCTCGCATTTAAATTCTCCTGATATTGCTGCCAGTAATTGCCAGCAGTTGCGCCCGGTGCGCCCCCTTAATTTCGAAAGCAAAAAAGCTATAGCTTCAAATGGCAGTTCTTGGACTGTAAAATGTCAAAATTTTCAAGCTCGCTCGCATTTAATCTTTATGCCATTCTTCTGATGTTACTGCCAGTAATTGTCAGCAGTTGCGCCCGGTGCGCCACCCCGCCCCCTTAATTTCCAAAGCGAAAAAATATAGCTACAAACGGTAGTTTTTTTTTACTGTAAAATGTCAAAATTTTCAAGCTCACTCTCCTCGCTCGCTCGCATTTAATCGTTATGCAATTCACCTGATGTTGCTGCCAGTAATTGGCTGCAGTTGCGCCCGGTGCGCCCCCCTTAATTTCCAAAGCGAAAAAATATGGCTAAGAACGGCAGTTTTTGGACGGTAAAATGTAAAATTTTCAAGCTCGCTCGTTCCGCTCGCTCGAATGTAATCATTATGCTCTCCTGAATATTGCTGCCAGTATTTGCCAGCAGTTGCGCCCGATGCGCCCCCTTAAATTCTAAAGCGAAGAAATATAGCTACAAACGGCAGTTTGTTTGTTTTTTACTGTAAAATGTCAAAATTTTCGAGCTCGCTCCCTCGCTCGCTCGAATTTAATTGTTATGCAATTCTCCTGATGTTGCTGCCAGTAATTGCCGGCAGTTGCGCCCGGTGCGCCCCCGCCCCCCTCCTTTATTTCTAAAGCGAAAAAATATGGCTCCAAATGGCAGTTCTGTGACTGTAAAATGTCAAAATTTTCAAGCTCGCTCTCTTCGCTCGCTCGCATTTAATTGTTATGCCATTCACCTGATGTTGCTGCCAGTAATTGCCAGCAGTTGCACCCGGTGCCCCCCCCCCCTTAATTTCCAAAGCAAAAAAATATGGCTACAAACGGCAGTTTTTTGACTGTAAAATGTCAAAATTTTCAAACTCGCTCGCTCCGCTCGCTCGCATGTAGTCGTTATGCCATTCTCCTGATATTATCGCTGCCAGTAATTTGTCGTTTCACACCGTCATTCCATAATCCATTTATAGGGGGTACAACCCCCTCCGGCACTTCCACACCCTCCCCCCACCCTTGCTCGCTCCCTCGCATACTAACATCCCCCCCCCCCCCCCAAGATGAAATCCTAGCTACGCCGGTGCCCTTTCCCCGCTTGGTTTCCCTCAAAAAACAGTAAAAGTCTAGGGATTGAGAGCTTCCTATCCAAATGTCTGTCCAAAAAATCTCGTAAACATTTAGTGTCAAAACGCCCCCCCCCCCCTTGAAAAAAAGCTGGTGACGCCCCTGATACATGCATACATACATAAATTGATCTATAAGTAGGTGGGTAGATAGATAGATAAATAGATAGATAGACTGATTGATTGATACGTTGATAGGTAGGTAGAAATGTACATAGATATATAAATAGAGAGAGTGAAAGAGTGAGAAATGCTAGATTGTGGAATGATTAAAGATTTAAAAAATGACATAATGGATCATAAGAGGAAGAGAGGGAGACTAGAGAGAGACAGGAAGTGCAGTGGCAGCATATTAAACAGTATTTCCCAAAATCGATGCTGACATACACGAGAGCATGGAGGCGTGGACACAAAGCCAGACATTGTGAGATATTGATTTTGGATGAAAGTTTGATAGATGGATAGATAGATGGATATGTGGATAGGTAGATAGAAAGTGAGATAAATAGATAGATGATAGATAGATGGATAGAAAGGTAGATTGATAGATAAAGAGAGAGATAGATATTTAGATAAGTAGATAAATGGAGGGATAGACAGGTAGGTAGATAGATAGATAAATAGATAGATAGATATATAGATAGATAGATAGATAGATAGATAGATAGATAGATAGATAGATAGGTAGATAGATAGATAGATAGATAGATAGAGGGATAGATAGATAGATAGATAGATAGTTAGATAGATAGATAGATAGAGGGATAGATAGATAGATAGATAGATAGGTAGATAGATATATAGATAGATAAATAGAGGGATAGATAGATAGTTAGATAGATAAATAGATTGATAGATAGATAGAGGGATAGATAGATAGATAGATAGATAGATAGATACATAGATAGATAGATAGATAGATGAAGAGAGCGAGTCTATCCAGAGGGTATACTGAGAGAAAAAAGAGACAAGTTAGCCGGATAGAAAACATACCTGGGATGCATAATGAGAAATTAATCCTTCCGAAGAAGTGTTTGTGGAATCAATTTGAATTGAAATGGAGTCGTACGGCCGGCGATAAACTCTCTTCCAACAACAAAATTTGAATTTTAAGGGTTTTTGAAGGAAAGAAATCCTTTAAGAAACTTCGACGAAATTCGTCAACAGATTCAGTAGTCGGAAGGTCATGCGTGCAGCTCTTAATACATCAGTGGCTATGAAATTTCCGCAATTTATTGATTTAGTTTCCACGGAGTTCACTTTAATTTGAATTATTCAAGATCATTCAAATCAATAAAAGTTTTCATTTTGCGTTATTTGTCGTGCTTCATCAGGCAAACTTTAAGAAAGAACTTATGGCAGCGTACGTTAACGCCATTTCGTGTGTAAGGCCCTTCGTAGAAACTGCGCGAAGCATTTTTTATTCCATTCCCTGCGATCAGAGCCTGCAGGGGACCACGGGCTAAGGTCAGTGCAGAAGAGACTCAAATAACCGGCTGCTCTTGTTTTGGTAATCTCGAGGCATGCATAATACTGGCTGGGTTTTTTTATTCTTTGTCCCCGTCGCTGTATACCCAGAAGTACACTGCACGTCACGACCCTACACCAGGCATTAATGGACCTGACTCGCAGGTCTCTCATCTGTAGAAGTACCGTGGAAGGATTGATTGCTTTCAGCGCCTGGCAACGTGAGCAACCCCGTGGTTGACTACAGGTGTCAATATCTCCTCACTCTTAAAGGGAAATTCTGGACCAGTGATAAGTTATATCCCGATAAGAAAGAGTAAAATTGTATTAAAGCTAAACAATGAAAAGTAATGGATCAAAATTAGATAAAGATCAAGAAAGTTGTGAAAGCGTAAAGTTTTGCTAAATTTCACAAAACAGTTCTTGAGCAGTCAGAATGAATATGCATGCGAGAGAGGCGATATCATCACCTCACAACGTGCCATATCGTTTTTGTTTTTGTTTGTTGTTATTGTGTTTGTTTGTTTTTGTTTGCTTGCTTGTTTGCTCACAATCCTTATTTATCCGACTGATCATTATTTTGAAGTTATTCAGCCAGGAAAATGCACTTTTACAGCAGAAAAAAAAAAGTATTTTTGACAACATTTTGTACGGAATCATTTTTCAAATTGTGAGATGATGACATGATTATCAGCTCACACATCAGGATGTTCATTTGTTATCAACTATTCGAGAACAGGCACTGTTTTGGAAAAATCAACAAAAACTCACAATTTCATAACTTTAATGGATATATATATATATATATATATATATATATATATATATATATAACGGTATCATGGATAGTTTGGGCGGGGGGGGGGGGGAGTGAGTCATAATGATGGGATAATAATTGGGGTTGCAGTTTATTTGATTCAACTGGTAGGTGTCAGAGGTATGTTCCATTTTGTTCTTATCTTAATCTTATTTTTTGGTTTGATTTAAGACTTATTGATTTTCTTCACTATGCCTTTATCATTATGTGTTTCACAACATTGTTATTTCTAGGACCCCTCTGGAAAACAGCTGTGTTATATGACAAACATAGCTGAGTAGGGCTATCCTTCCGTTCATTTTATGTACTATTTTGTTTATGCAATGATTATATGTAATGTGACTTTTTAACGGAAAATAAATTCAATTCAATTCAATTCAACTTGCATAATTCTTATCCAATATTTTGATCAAATGTTCACCGTTGTATACTTGTAGAATTTTACTCTCTCTTTTCAGACTGACATTTAGCTGGTCCGTAATATCTATGTATAGGTGTATGATACCACTGAACTGCCTTGTTCCGGAACCTTGATTATACACTTTACGGCCCCTCTTATCCCATCATTATCCTTCCCACCAATTCGCACTGACCATAATACAATCTCAGGGCAGCTTCTGCCCTCAAAGTACCCCCCCCCCCCCCACACACACACACATAAACGATACGAAACAAACACAAAATAAAGCAAGCAAAACAGCACGACAGTCAGGGACGGATCCAGAAATTCCATGAAGGGGGGCGCAAAAAAAAAAAAAAAAAAAATCTGGTACCACTTCCGGGTTTCATCGGCTGACAAGCAAAGAAAAAAAAAGCTTCAGCGCAATTTTCTAGCGCCACTACAATCGAAAATTAATGCCCCCTTTCGTTCTCTTTTCTTTTTATTTCTTTTGTTTCACGAAAATTAAAGGGGGACGTGCGCCCCGTGTGCTCCCTCCTGGATCCGCCACTGACAGTGTCTCTGTCCATACCCAATAGTCCAGCAAGCTGCTTGAATCGTATAATATGTGTCTATTTCTTATTCGCTGTGTCCGTAGGATTATGTCCCAAGCGTCTATGGACGCATGCTTAATGTGGCGTAGAGTGACGAATCAACACTTCAGGAGAAAACACCTTCAAAAGCTCTGAATAAGAAAATAATGGCAACCTCAAAGGGGAAAAAAGAGGGCAAATATCCAATTGGAACGCAAAATAACAACACAAGTACACCCACACGCTCTCATCAAAACCTGAGGTATTGAAAAAAAAAGAAAATGCTTGCGTTCCTTTTTCTAAAAAATGATACTGTTTTGATATCATACTGGTGAGATTCAAATTTAGCGAATGCTTTGTTCTCATTACTTTCATTCATTCATTCTTTCATTCATTTTTTTAATTTCCAATAGAAACATATAAATATATTACAGAAATTGAATACATAGATTTCATCATAATACAAAATAAAGAATAAGTTTACAAAAAAATTGTAAGTATACGGAAATGTTGGAAATGGGGAGGAATGCTAAAAAGCTGGGCTTGTAGGGTGCATTCCCTCACACATGATACAAGAAATCATATGATCGATTGACTTATATACATAAAAAGTGGATGAAACAAAAACAAAAAGACCTATAACTAACCTAACTAATCCGAAACAAAAACCCTGAACAAATCCCTACACTAACATACTAAGTCGCTGTCATGCCGGAAGAGAGAGGAAAGAAAGAGAGACAGAGAGAGAGAGAGAGAGAGAGAGAGAGAGAAACTTATTACATGGAGTGAAGATAAAAGACAAAAAAAAAGATAGAAGAAGACTATAACAAGACGAGAGGTAGTGGATGGATGGAGCCGCTTAGCCGTGATTTCAACAGAATATAAAGTTGGATTTTCCAATTCTTTGCAACCATTAAAGGGTCAACATAATTTTACGATTTCATGAAATTAATATACAAAATATTAATTTTCATAATGATATTTAGATAAATTCTTGTAACTGTTCAAAATCGTTTTCTTCAGATTACTCTTAAAAGAACTTAAACTTGGGGATGCCTTTAAACTGTTACAGAGGTTGTTCCAATGTTTAGGTCCAGCAAATGTAAATATGGATGGTGTAAACGTAGTTCTAGTTAAAGGCAGATGGAATTCATCAGAGTGACTAGTCGGATATTTATGGAACGAGCTGTTTCTCGCAAACATGCTGGTGAAAACAGACGGCAACAAATTATTACTGAGTTTGTACATAAATTGGCCAAGACAATAATAATAAATGTCTGTTATCTTTAAAATTTTGTTTTCAGAAAATAAAACATCGGTGTGAGCTCTCCAAGATACATGGCAAATTATTCGAAGAGATTTTTTCTGGAGACGAGATAGTCTATCGAGGTAGGTTGGACGAGTGTTTCCCCAAGCTATGATACCATATTTGAAATAAGGTAAAATTAAAGATGAATATAACATTGAAAGGGTGGGAGTGGGGAAATAATATTTAAGTCTATTAATAACACCAATATTTCGAGATATTGTGTGACAAAATTTCAATATGTGACTTCCAAGAAAGTTTATCATCAATAATCAAATCTAAAAACTTCATTGATGAAACTTCATCTATAGCTATATCATCTATTTTTGAATTATTGGGCAGACAATTCAAAGTATTACTAAATAATATACATTTAGTTTTAAGAAGATTTTAAGACAACTTATTTGCTTGTCCCAGCGCCTACTTAATCTCCAGGCTATAGGGTCCGCCAATTAATGGGAAATCTAATCTGCCAAGTTTTCAGATATCAGTATGCAACGAACACGTCAACTCTAGTGAACATTCCTTGAATCTCCAGAGTTAAAATTCAGAGCTCTTAGCAAGAACCGCATTTATCATCTATTACGAATTCTATTGTCAGCTGCCTGATCGTAAGAACCGTTGTGAAAAACAACTCGGCTTCGGTGAGATAATTAAAGAAAAGAGACACGCTTAAAGGTCGTGAAGAGTACATTGTTTGGTAAATAGCGTTAAATTGCTAACAAATTTCTTCTTCATGTTCTCAGAAAGCATGCGTACGTTTTAACACACTACACTTCAGAAGTGACGGAACTCATGTTGTTGTTTTTTCTTTCGAGGAAGTCAAGACATAGGAATTAATTCCAAGACAGAAGATCTATACGTTGTTCACACAGCGTATTTTGAAGGACGAGAAGAACCGGCGTTCCCTTCTTTTGACGTCGATTGCGTAACATCGATGTAGTGTTTACAAAGTCATGCACCATACGGATTGGCTGCGTGATATTTGACTTGCATTGACTTTATCGCTATTCCGTAACAAACAATATCGTGAATATATTCATCTTTATGCGGCTAAAGCAAGAACTTTGTCAGGACTGTAACTGATCCCAGTGATAAACGTCGGGTTCTCTAAGTGATTCGCCTTTGAGTGCCCCGTTGGCAAGACATTTTTTTTTCTCGTTGTTGTTGTTCTATCCAAGCCGATAAATAGTCAGTCATGTAAACCAGCCCAGTGTAATCTATCCTCACAATCAGCACAAACACTGAAATAGAAGCTCATAATGGATGTCTGAACATATATATAGTATATTTTTCATATGTCTATCTAATTTGATCTTCTAGGGGCTGTGCGTTGACGTATATCTGTGGGATAGAGTTCCAATCAGTACGGATCGTAAATGGGCGGTAACATATACACATACGGGCAAAACGTACAAACCACTCACCGTCAAGTTGAATATATCTTCATTACCACAATTAAGGCCCGTGAAAGCAACCTCCAACTGAAGGCCTTTTATCCGTGGTTATTTTTATTCATTCTCCCCCTTTGTTTTGTATTCAGATTCTCAGAGATTTGGGAGCCTTTCTTTCCAGAACGTCAAGGAAATGAAAATACCAACACGCGCCGCGTTCCTCCCCTCGCTACGCCAAACGAGACACCCATGGGATAAGAGAGAGAGTATTATTCGATTCCATCGAAATGCTCTTAACCTCCTCTTCGACGGGAAATTTATCTTCAAGAATTCTCTTGAGCATCGTCATGGGAATGGAGAAAAAAAAAAACTTTATGAGGAAAGGCACAAACTGGCATCTCGGTGTATATACATGAATATTATCGAAGTGATACCAAAGCTGTAATCTCATTCCAATTTCTGATGATATTTCCTTTCTCAAACCGTTGGTTTATTTAATTGTGTGTGTAAGAGAGAGAGTGTGTGTGTATGTGTGTGTGTGTGTGTGTGTGTGTGTGTGTGTGTGTGTGTGTGTGTGTGTGCATGTGTTGGTGCGTATGTGTGTGTGTGTGTGTTATTAAACACACACTCACACACACACATTTCGCACAAGATAAAAGCCGAAGTTGGTTTGAAAAACAGCTTCAGCACTGCTCGGATGACGATGTCATAAATGATTTAAAGAAACACTCAAGAAGGGCTGGTAAACAACAGAAAGACAGGAAAAGACAGGAAAGTGTGTGATAACGCGTCATCGCAGACCTTGTTGTTGTACCTTTAAAGAGGCGTATAGTTGCCTTGGACAAATCGTGCTGCGTTCATGAAACAGATATTCCACATCATTAATTATGAGCATCTATCGACCTTTCGTGGTTCCTCATGTCGGAAGAGCTTTTCGCATTATGAACTCGCACACGACTGCAAGGTTGAATGAATAAACCGAGCTAATGAAGTTATGGCTAACAACATGAGACAGAAAATTTTATTCGCAGACAGTGATAAACATATACAGTTGTATATCTATCTATATGTGTGTTTGTGTGTATGTGTGTGTTCACGAGCGCTCGCGGCTGTGTGTGTGTCTATGTGTGTCTGTGAGTACATACATACATAACAAATAGGCTAGAATTGATATAAAAAAGAAGAAAACCTGTAACAAACGCGTTCGATTGGGCTCCTTGATAATATTTGCGTGCATCGATGGTACACGCTCTTGCTATGCACGTAGAAACTAATACTACGGAAACTAATTTTAGTGTATAGACATAAACCTAGTTTTCACGGACTACAAAAGCTCTCAGACTAATTAAGAAACAGATTGCCTGACAATGTTCGAGCTTTCCATCGGGCTTTTATTCATGTTGTTTTAACAATTAAAGCTAGCTGTCTATTGGCCAGCTTGCGCAGGCAGTACCAAACACTGTCTTTCCTATCTAGTTAATAAGAGTAAATGGACAGATTATAATGACGTTACCATTATTATTTCTCTAGATCATACATTGTTCCTCAATTTACCCTTTCAGGGAACTAAATATGTCCATAATTTCGCTCCCCTTCCCCACCCCTCGTTGCAAACATTCACTTATATAATAATATCTTCTCCTGCCGACCCCACTCCCAGTTTGAAACACAATTAACACTCCAAATTTATCGAACATGATCTATGCAATAATGGTAATCTAAAATGCGTAAATGTCATTATCTATGTACAGCTGTGTCGGTTCGTCCGAAAAGTGTGCATGTTTTCATCAAAGTTCAACAAAGTGCAATGATTTTCAACTCAATTTGTATATACTGGTCGTAGATCGTAATTGTTAAGGTCGGGTCTAATTTAAAATATTTCATTAAAATGTGGTATCTTGAATACTGGTTTATGTCTATGATAATGACATGCCCTATTGCCATTAGACTTGTTATTGTATGTACTGTTACCGTTATTGAAATAATATATCATAATATCAAGTGCGTTATCGCCATGAGGTTATATAGATAATTATCTGTATCGAGATAATCATCTGTTTTGTTTTGGTTTTTTTTTTGATTTATAAAATCATGTGAAGCCTTTAGAAACTAAATTTCACATATAGACCCAAGACGTTAATCTAAATCTGACTATTTCATTTCATTTCATTTCATTTCATTTTATTTCATATGAATGACTCGTAGCATGATCAGATGTACCTATAGTGTTCAAATCGGGTCAAGCTCTGTGGTTTAGCACTGAAACATCAGTACGACGGATATGATATAATAGTTATGATCATTATTACATTGACATCACTCTCACACAAACATGATAAAATCTCAGACCATAAGGGTGAAATGTTCAGTGACTCGCCTCCCATAACACCTAAGCATATTGAGATGATGTAAGAATCTATCGTATTTAAGGAGGGGATAATGATATGAAAGATACCCCCTCTTAATGGTATACATGATGCAGAATTCGATAACCAGAACAATTCAGAGCCCATTTCATAAAGTTGTTATGATAGCAATTCCCAACTAGAATGGCAACTTCTCTTAACAACAGCTACTCAGGTAGCAGAATTCCCGTTACCATGACACTTGTCATTGAAGTAAGAGTTGCTATCATAATCATCAAGTTTTTAATCAAGGCCCAGATGTTTCACCACAAAAACATTTCTTTTGATGTCGTCTATGCACTCGGTTTCTCTCAACATAATCAAAGAAAACATCAACAGATTCCATTTCTGATTTTGACACTGATTGTCATGTTTTTATTGATCTCGGTGCAAAACAAAATTTTATGACTGGTGGTATAGACAAACTACTGTCAGCTTATTCAGAAATGACTGGCCACAATCATAACATTGTTTCATAACTAATATGACTCGGTGACACTGAATGTGGCGCTTAGGTACAATATTGTCATGCGATTCTATTTATTTCATTTAAGGTCATATTCACAAGCAAATTATCAGACATTTTCGGGGGCATCTGTTTCAATGATTGAAATAAAGGTAAGACAAGTAGAGTTAAAAGCATGCCGCAGTCATCTTGTTCCAGTTTCATGCCGTGACAATAAACTTTCTCTACTTGGCGTAAACTGACAAGATCTGTTTTCCTGATAAAATACGGAAAACGCGGGTTCGTAGAAATATGACTTTAGAATAGATGGCGTTACATCTTTCAAAACAATGTTGCAAATAATAATGCAAATAGTCTGACGTACTTGGTATTTTGCAAGACCAAAAATAAAGGCACGAATTCATTAGTTGGATTGTACCATAGCGCTCATACCTATTATGTGATCATTAGTAGACACTAATTTCCAACATGGTCCCTCCTTTTTTATTTCATCAAAATAACTTAGCTTACCCCGAAGTGTAAAATGAAATTATCGGTCAGCTTCCCCCAGGCTGCGTCAATCCATTTTCGTCAGATTCAATTAACCCGCGCCTTTAACCGCAGGCGGGCGCTGGAAAATAGAAGCCTTTAGTCCCTGCAATTTTTTTACGCTAGTCCGCCGCCGTTAATCAAATGCTGACAAAAATAGCAATCTCAATTCCGCATCCGATGAATGAAAGCAGCAGAGAAATTAACGTTCGCTGCTGCATCGGCAAAATCTCTACAGGGATGGGGATTTGGGCGAATGTCCGCGGAGCACATATTATCGTAAAATTACTGTTATGCATCTCGAGTGATTGTCATTATTTCATTTTTGTCTTTATCGTATCTAGAGCAAGAAAATGAAGAAGTCCGGTTTCTCAGTGTGGACCGTTGGTGGTATGAGCCAACATTTCACACAGTGTAGGCCTAAACTGTGTAACGACGGTGCGTTCACATCGAACAAACACATTTCACCACACTGTGTACCACACAACGTTTTGTTTACACTGTGACTATACAGTAGGCCTAATTGCACGTCATTTCCCCTCTAGAAAGTGGTAATGAGAACACATTCCCCTTACAATGTCATCACTCTGTTTGGCACAGTGCTTGTTAGGTACAATATAGAGGAGAAAAACATCCTGTATGTCGTATCGGCGTACATTTATAGCTCCCTTAGTTTGACGGGTCTTCCAAATTTACAGTATAATTATCTTTAAACGTTCCTTGTCGGTGAATAAGATTGAATTTGCATTATATAGCAGATCATTTTCGTTAAAACCTTTTGGAAATAGATAGAGTTAATCACAATCAAAATATGAACTTGCACGACGATGATCGCGACTTGTTGACTCTCAACAAATTCTATCTAGTTTAAAATTGAAAGTACAACCAATGTTTGATGTTGACGGGTTATGATTTTGAATTACTCTATCTAGTCATATATCTTGTGTATACGCCAGCGCGTAATTCCATTTATATGGTTTAGCTGCACACCTTGATACTCAAAATCAACATGGTAAATGTTGGTGTGAGAGACACAATTGTTTCTTCAGTAATCGAATAGTTATTTATCCACACTTTCTGATTACATCGCACCTGGGTTCACATCTTGATCGAAAACGATTTCTACGTTTAAGCTTCAGAACTTCACCCGAAATGTGATGAATAATAGTCCTTAACAGTTGTCTCTATTTGTACTGTTTTGTGATTGAAGTAAAAACAAGATGTATAATTTTGTTTCATGTCATTTTGATGTTTGATACATTCATTCATAGTACGATGAGTATACGATAGGCTTCCTAAATTGCTTTCACATGATATTCACATGATATTCGCATTACAGCGGTGATATTTCGCTTTCTGATAATAATGAATGTCAAATCACAGCACACATGGACATCTCAATCTGACACAGCATAACAGCGAAAACTGAATGCAACTTATGTAACTACACTTTGACAGAGGAACGAAAATGAGACCGTCTGAATTACATGACCACACACTGTCGATGGTGGCGCTCGATTCTCCTTCTTCCTTGCATACTTCCGGTTAATAGCAGCATGCACTACCTGATTTGACACCACATCTAGGCACAACGGAATGATTTACAGTATATCTATCTTCATTTTTCCTCTCTCTCATACAAACAAACACACACACACGTGAGAATCAAGGAAATAAAAAAGCAGTGCTTTGAAGCCGAAAGGTCAGTGGTGGCTTGGTGACCCGGAAGTTCTCAAGTGGAATGAGGAACTCTCTATTAATGCATTCTCTTAACTTAATTACAGTCTGTACCAGTGCACACACATCAAGACCTTGAATGTCGGTTTCATTTCTTATGCAAATTATTACATTCGAAATATAGAATATGAACATTCAGACAGTTATGTTCGTGCTTGTTCACCTACACAGGCTTTGGGCTATTTTCGCCGTTCCAAGCAGTATTACACGAGAAGGCATTACGTGAATAAAGCGCATATCACAAACGTTTATAGCAGGTTATGCACCATACTGTACATTGTATAATCAGCTACTTTCTGCCCCAGAATCTCCACTTGAATCAATGCTAGACTTCAGTAAGACTCCATCGGTGGCATGTTGGTACATATTTGTTAGGCGTCGCATGTCTTCGACTTGAATCGAGAATCGACGGTCGTGCGACGCCACCTTGGCCCCAACGGGACGCTTGTCTGCATGCCGCCCCAACCGCGGCGATGGTTTGACTGTTGTCGAGCCGATGTCAGGAATCGGAGGTCGCGGATTGATATTAAGTGGAGGAAGCGTGCCCGGACGCGTATAGGATAACTCATCTTCGAGAAGAAATGGCGCAGATCCTCGACGCGCTAAAGTCATCGTCTTCCCACCTTCCGAAGACCGCTGCGTCGCTTCACTAACGATATCCGTCAAACTGTTATTTTCGCTGTCGCACGTGGACTCGGGGCATTTGTTATTATTTAGAAGACTTCTTGGAACGTTGATTGCATGGACTGTTTGGCTCTTCTTTAGTGGCGGAGGCATTCCAGGAAGAGAGCAACGTCGGTTGCTAACGCCCTTCACTCCTTTCTCGGGTGTCGAATGCGTAGCGGAAATCACATGATTAGGGATTTTAGCGTTTGCCGCTCTGAGCATCGAGGGATTAAACGCGTCGGCGCTCTGTCGTCGCAGCAGCGGGCGTCGAAAAGTTCGCGGAGAACGTTGAAGAGACTCGCTGCTGACTGACTGCATGACCGGAAGTTCGCTGCTCTTCTCCCTGGCGGCGTCTTCCTCGCTTTCTTCCGGTAGATCTGGGTGTGATCTACTGGGCGATATAGTGCCGGACTCGTACAAAAGTCCCATGCTTCCCCGGCGAACCAGACGCCGATTTTGCAAGCACGACTGTCCCGGAGACAGCTGTATTCGCTGAGTTCGTGGCGATGTTACCGGTGACCGCGGTGAGGTCTCCGGTGACCGCGGTGAATCAAGTAAAGCTTTTTCTCGCCGCCGATGGAGTGTCGGAGACGAAGATCCAGCGGTTAAGTTTTCGGTCGATCCTGGCACTGATAGAGAGTTTGATGACGTGTTCCACTCGATTTGTGACGGGCTGATGCACTGGTAGAAAGGGGGGCTCTTGTCAAAAGCTGGAGGGACATTTAGATACTGCTTAGTCTCCCTCTGTTGACCGCGATCATTTGTGGTGATGATAATAACTTCTTTCCCCTTTGTCTTGCACGCATCCACGAGTAGAGCTAAAACTGACGAATCTCTAGCATTTACAGCGTACACAAGTGCAGATGAACCATTCTTATCGGTTATTCTAGGATCCGCCTCGTAGGTTAGCAAGAGGGCTACCGCATCTTTACCTGCCTTCTCCATGCAAGCATACATTAGCGCCGTGCGACCATACTTGTCTTGAACATCAACTTTCGCTTTGTTTTCTAACAGAAACTTGACCATCTTTAATTTTTTGACGCATTCCTCGTCATTCTCGTACCTCATCATGCAGGCAATCATCAGCGCCGTCCGTCCGTCATCGTCCACGCTTTGGATGTCCGTTCCGCCTTCCACGAGTAACCGCGTCAGTCTCAGCTTACCTAGTCTGACCGCTTTCTGTAGAGCGTTGCCGTCAACATGCGCAAACGACGCGGCCGCGTGACCAATCTCGAATGTCGGCACTGCGGTCATGGCCGTTAAGGGGTGTAGACACAGTGTCATTTGGTGTGAGACGGAGAGCCTGCGGTTCAGAAGAACTGGCAAAACGGACTCCAAGAGACGGGGACTTGCTACTAGCGATGTAAAGAATCACGTTCTGATGCGTCTGAGCAACTTGTACTGGACTCTATAGATATTGGCGCCTGGAAGGAGTTTATTCGCTTATCAGAATAGGCGATTATTGGCAATGGTGAACTTGGCAGTAGATAAACGCTCGTTATACATCACTAAAGTCACACACTGCGTGCATGCAATACTGCTATCCACGCGTTTTATTCGCACCTCACCCAGGTAATTAACACTTGCATGATTGTGGCTTAGGTTAGGCCGTGCTGCCGTAAACGCTTTCCACGCAGGCCTATGGTTTCACGGCAACGCTGCCACTATTGCTCCTGACGTTCAGACCCAGTGACCTGTGCCGGCTTTAAGTGTTTACACGAGCCATATCTCCACATTCCATCTTCAGAGTTTATGGTCCCCCTGGTGGTATTTACACGAGAAGAGAGAAAAGATGCCAGCTGAACATAGATTCCACTTTTTGCACGGTGATACCGCCCAAAACGTTGATTGATATTGGGAACGATTCAATAATTCGTAAGGTGCAAGAGAAAGACCAGTCCTGGTTTCAAACGAAATATCCTGCCAGTTATCAAAACACCGACTTGTTCGTGCTTATGCCAACTTATTCTTTATTTCCTAGTGAGCCTCAGAGAGTTATCAAGCTTCGATGGCAATTTAATGAGAGAAAGTGATCGATTATCACAAGGCTTTACTTGGTCGGAGAGGAAAATCAATTTCAAGAGGACTTCGAAATTAAAGAGTACATAATATAGTTGATGCAACTGAAGAATCCAAATAGAAGTATCTTCATATCAGCAGTAGATAACATGGAGTCATGTTTAATGAATGGTCGCATTGAATGTCCTTATGAAGCCAGATTCAAGTTTTCCTGACTAAATTTACGAGTTTCCCGCCATCAGCGTTTAACCACTTGTCAACTGGTCACAAACAACCCCTCCACATGACGGCTGCAAGCAATATAAATCACATCAGTAGTCATTTTCCACGCAGGTGTCCACTTTATCAGATCGTCAAAAGCCGGGATGGTTAACTTGTCCCGTACACTGGCTTCGGATGATTAAACAATGAAGGGAGAGTATTCACAATTACCCTGCTTGGCTGGTTCTCTCGAGCTAACGAAGAATTACATCCTTTCCGCATCCCGCTCATAAATCGTCTGTTCGCCCAACCAGCTTTGCGCTGAATGCCATGGTATCCGGCGGGCACGCGTTGAATGAAACACAGACTTATACACACACACGCGCACACACACACGTACTCACACACGGAGCAACTTACAAATATGCATCCGAACGTCGTTCCTATGCCGTTCAAGCCGCACACACACACACACACACACACACATTGCCATATGAAACATTAATGGCAACGAAGGTACTTTGATGGCCGTTTTATAGGCTCTCTCTGACAGTCGTGGCAGATGAAAATGGTGGAGTAAAAAGTCAAGTGTCAGCTGCGGGTCTGTGTTACATGCTATCTTTCCCCCTAAGCATTGCCACGAGCCTCCTAGCAGCAGAATTCAACTGCATTTCCTCAACCAGGATTAAGATGGATATGCGGTGTCCATAGAGATTCACTCCAAGTGTTTGGAATCTGAGATTTCCAGCCCTCTGTATTTCACGATACGTTTTCCCGCAATTTTACGAGCAGATGCTTCATACTGCATTGTATCTGCTATTGTAAACTGAAGTCTGAGTGTACATACACTAATGATCTTGCTTTGTCTTGTTCAGAACCAGGACTATGAATGTTATATATATAAGTATACACACACACACACACACACACACACACAAACACGCAAATATATATATATATATATATATATTATATATATGTATATGTATATGTATATATTTGAGTTTTTCTTGTATCTCTGTGTCAAAACAAAGGAAAATACCCCAACAAACTTGCTTGACAAACGAGTAAAACACACACACACATTTATTAATTTATCATCAGAATTCCACAGGTGGTTGAGAGTTACCTGTATTATGGACTTGATGCCAATATGTACGTAGTTTTTCTTCTCTTTCTTTCTCATTCTCTCTTTATATAATTACATGTATATATATATATATATATATATATATATATATATATATATATAAGTAACAAAACTGCAACAAAGTTCATGCTGTATTCACCAACGGTTTATTTCTTCACACAAATTTGGTGAATACAGCATGAACTTTGTTGCAGTTTTGTTACTTATCTTTTTATCTTGGCAACATGTGGACTACCTTATCAATATATATATATATATATATATATATATATATATATATATATATATATATATATATATATAGGTAACAGGGCCTATAGGTCCAAAGTATAGGATTGGTATTTTGAAATGAGAAGAGAAATAGCTAAATCGTGATGACTGTCCCTACTGAAAAAAAACAAAATCGAGATAGGAACATTATGATATAAGTAAGATATATGAATATGATGAATGTTTTATATGTCATCTGCCGGGTGGACAGCATGCTAGTCTGCTAGTAGTCCTGTATCGTGTATGCGTCTTCCAGTCCTCTGCCACCATCTGACAACCAATTCCGGCCAGTGTTCGTATAACTGCATTTAGTTAAGGTGACAATAACATTATGACTGCTTTCTTTTGGGAGACGGTGGTTACACGAAAACACACACACAGAAGCAAACATATGAAAATATAGAACAAACTATACAAACCTTTGATGATATATACATCTGTATATATCTGTATCTGTACATCTGTATAAGATGTTTATCAAATAAACATAAATACATGAATGATAAATGAATGAATATATATGTATATATCATTACGTTCATTCATGCATTTATTGATGTATCCATCTATTTATCTCTTTATTCGTCCATTCACTTACATATTTATGCATTTATTTAACTATATTAATGTATATCAAATGGTTAAAAAGAAAAAGAAATACATACGAAGAAGAGACGGAGGGGAGAGTAATATATGTGATCGATTCACGTCTGACTTCCAACCAAAAAGGCTACACCATGGGATTATTATTATCATTATGATTATTATTCCATTTCATCACAGGTGATGCTATAGCAGTGCCTGGGACTGACATGCGGACAAGCAAAATGGGAGATACATAGGGAGAAGAAAGGCGTATTCATACCATCCATTCCCAACGCGTAACCATGGTGACGAGTAGCTGATAGATCTTGGCATATACTTCGGGGAAATGGTCCCCTTTTATTCATTCTCCGCTCTCTGCTCCATATAATTGTCGTTGCGTGTTCTGCTCTATTTTCCCTTGCTTTCTCTCTCTCTCTAACTTTCTCTCCCATTCAATCTCCAATCTTTGTGTTTTCCATGATATGAATTCTGCAGAAACGCGTTTTGCATGTTTACTTTATCAGTTGTGGTCAATGATTGTACGTGTTGCACGGATAATCAACAAGAACATCGTAATCTAATTAAAGCCTTCTCCCTATTGCATTTTTTTTTTGTATTCATATCTATCATTGTTTTCATATATCTATACATTATGCCATCATTCAAATTATGATAGAGTGACATGTATTTAATGAGGAGCTTATGGTATTAACAAATGGTTTGAATTCATTGGTACAAAACACCATCAAGGAAGTTAGAGAACGGATTAGATGAGGAATGGATTGGACAAAGATCTTCCCATTTGGCAGTTCTTACTAAAACTTCTTTGATATTTGAATATGTTATGATACAAGTAACTGCAATCAAGCACGCACGTAATGTCCATGAAACGGCAGGAAACGGCTTCTATGATTGTCGAGCTGCGAAATTGGAGGTCGACGGAAAAGATGTCCGCAGGAGGTAAACATCATCGAGCCGAGAGTCGCTATCGTACGCCACCTCGCCGAGGATGGCGCGAATACAGTACCAACAAGAAGTCCGGAAGTCTTATTGGGTTGCTTCTTATGGCCTTCCAGCGCCCAAGGACAGAATCTTGTTTACACCTCATTACCAGCTGCTCATCAGCCCCGCTTCAACCCAAACATTTCTCGGGTTTCCTCACAATTGCGTTAGATGTGACGAATACTGATACGTAATATGTCGAGGAAAGTCGTCTGCACTGTTATCGATGAAAAGTCGGTCAGTTTTTTAACAACTAGGTCTGAGTACGTGCTTGCGTGTAGAGAAATTCGCAGAAATGCTTGCAGTCAGAGATAAGCGCTAGTACACATATTATTCTTATTTAAAGAGAAAATCTATTCCAATATTAAATTGCTTTGTCGGCAAAACAGAAAATTTAGTGTAGAACAGTCAATCAGTGAGATCAATGAGACCTAGGTGCTGAACAGCTTTTTTTTTTTGGTTTGTGCACAAAAATTCACCAATTTTCTTGTTTTATTCCGAGCCCCTTCCCCCCCCCCCCCCCTCATTTGACTCTGGAAAAAAAAGAGAAATAAAAAGAATGTTCAATGTAAACACTCGACGTCTTTTACTCATGCTTGGCGCATGCACATCACCACAATTTTATGTAAATATAACAACAAACTACACACACACACACACACACACACACACACACACACACACACACACACACACACACACACAATGACCTTCCTTCGTATAACAGACATCATATATCATGTTCACACAATATCAGTGTGTATTTCCTAAAGCAATGTAGATAGGACTATACATACTACACGGTACTACATATGTCGTGTACAGCAATCGCCTGCACACCAGTGTAACCACGAAATCCTTCCCATGGTGTCATGTCTATAGTTTTATCAATTTCGTTAGTGTTGTATGAATAATCACCAATGTGTTTTTGTCAATATGTCGTAAGTGCTGTACACTATTCTACCCATGTTGTCAATAGATCAATTTTCTATGCGACGATTTTATGTGTATATTCAATCTATCTCACATGTGTTTCTGAGATTTCCGTGCGCTTTCTTCTTTTTTTTTTTATTGTATAGTAAGAGAAATTCGGCGTCTGGTTGCAATGCGCGATTTTGATACACCCGTATAGATGAATAATTCAGGAGATCAATTTTTGCCACGTCAGAGAATATCAACAACTACAGTATATGGTTGCACTCTTCCACGCACTAAGGGGTAGCGTTCAGCAATGCATGCACATATACAGCCTTACGTCTTACTTTGTGGTTTATTCACCCCGTTCCACGTGACATCTGAAAATGTCACATCTCTTGGTGGCAGGGAGGTTCGTTGTTGCCATGGAAACCACGCAAACCAATGAGGAAAGAGGAGGTATCTACCCCCCTGCGGCGGTCTGTGCGGCGATCGTTCCGGCCCCTTAATGGAATTCTTTTGTGTTCATCCATGTGCCGCAATGTAAGACTCTTAACCGCTGCACATGTATTATCCGGATACACGCAAAAAACAAAAGCAAAACAAAAAGATACAAAACAAAACCAGCGGAAAAATATAG
Source organism: Diadema antillarum (assembly GCF_040938485.1). Lineage (NCBI taxonomy): Eukaryota > Metazoa > Echinodermata > Echinoidea > Diadematoida > Diadematidae > Diadema > Diadema antillarum. The sequence continues at coordinate 224,441 of NW_027272033.1, read as the reverse complement.
CAGGCACTTGGCAATGATAACTACGCAAGTTTACGATTTCATTTCATTTCATTTCAACGATGTCCATGTAATGTCAACGAACTCTTCAAAATTGTTAGATGGTTCATTTTTAGTCCCTTGGGATGGTTTGTGATATCAAGCACTTCGTGTGTTCACTTAAAGTTTCATGATGAAATAAAAAAAGAAATGAAAAAAAACTTGTTTTCCCACTCAAGTGAGGTAAGCAGCATAACAGCTCCCCTAATTGACAATCCACATTCCGCCAGAGGCTGTGGTATATTTCTTGATATAGCCAGTACGTGTACAAACGCCCCACCCCCCCCCCCCCCGGGGGGGCTGTTTGTACACGGCTTGAACATGCCTGTTTGTACAGGTTTGAACATCCCCCCGGGAGGGGGGGATGTTCAAGCCTAAATCGAACACACAGGCACAAAGACTAACGCACATCCACCCCTCCCCCCCCCCCCCGACACCCACACATACACTCACATCAAAGTACATAAACGGGGTGCTCTTACAAAGCTATATAACTGCTACAAGCACAGCCACATGACATGTCTGGTACATCTTCATTTGTTTTGAGCCCAACCTGAGCCTTTCCTTTTGAGGACCATATTCTGCATTGTTGTTGGGTTGTTGTTGGTTTTTTTTTTGGGGGGGGGGTTTAATTCTCTACTTTAATTTTGAAATTCCACTCTATTTTTCGTAAAACTGTGTAAACATCCAAAATGTCATCACTTGAAGTATGGGAATCATGAGTTCATTATAGCCATTGCGTTTTCACGGTGTAAATTGTGTATCATTCTGTCCGTCTCTACTTACATTTGTGTCCATGTATTTCGAAGAAAACTGCAGAAAACAAAAACTTATGGGTGAATTAGAAGGCAGCATAATCCCTATGGGTCGTTATCGACTGGCAGGTAGGAAACCAAGAACATACATTATTCGATGGTAAGTGAGTCTGTAATTCAAAGTTACAGACTGTTCATATATCTTATATATTATCATATATATCTCTCCTTTGCACCAATACGATTGGCTGACACTTCGCATCGATAGAGTGAAATCGAGCTAACTGGAGATGTCATTTCGCGCAACAATGCAGGAGCAAACCTTTCGGTTTTCTTTCGTGACAGAAAAATCGAACTCCTCACGAAAAAAAAAAATGAAGTTGATATATTATGAAACAAATTGGCGATGAATAATGCACGAAATAACGGAGAGAAAATCAATTCACTTTAACCCTATATGTGTTTTGAGTGCTGATTGGCACAGAAAACCCTATAGCATTGTACACACTGTCCAAAGTCCCTGGCACAGAAAGGGTTAAAGAGGAGAAATGTCAGTGCATGCTGTCAAGACGTCAATAAATTTGTCACGTCGGTTTCGTGATGTATTCACAAGTTGCCCCACGGTGAAACGATTTTCCCATGGCAATGTTACGGTCACATTTTGTTAGTCCGAAGGTTGGTCATTCCAAAGACTCACAGTTCCGAGAACAAACACACGCACACACACACACACACACACGCACGCACGCACGCACACACACACACACACACACACACACACACACACACACACACACACACACACACACACACACAAACAGAGTCGTTATTCCCAAGGTTTGAAGTTGGGAAAATGAAAAAAGGTTCGTAATTTCGAAGAATTGTTATTCTGAAAATAAAATAGGGATCATTATTCCGAAGGTTCTGTAATAAGAAAACGAAATATTTGAGTTCGTAATTATGAAGGTACATTAGCTCGCATCACTTTTTCCCCATTTTTGAATTAACGAATTAACAATAAGAATTGGAATGATGAATCTTATATCATCATAACGAATAACGCCGCAAATTTTCGGATTGACAAACCCTATTTCACGTTCGGATTAACGAACATACTGAATTTGTGTGTTTCGGAAAAACGAACATCATCCGTTGGTACATGGTGAATCACGTTCCCGTGATAAGTAGGTCAATGCTTAATACACTGGGTGTCACCAAGCTCTCTTTCTATCTAGCGATTTGATCATAACGTACATTTATATATATATATATATATATATATATATATATATATATATATATATATATATATATATATATATATATATATATGGGACAGACACAAAAATGCTTATAAATCGTGAGTGATGAGCCTGCCGGGATTGCCTTATGGGCAATTTCCTTAACCTGCTATTGAACAGGGCAGTAATATCAGGCACCTGTCCCTGGTAGCTTAGACAAGGCCTTCTGCATTCATTTCCACACAGCCAGACAAACGTAAGATTGTTTTTTCATATTTAGGTTTATGTCTCTCTTTCTTTTTTCTTTTGGTTTATTCTGCCGAGTAGATTAATACAATAGATTGATAATTTTGATAGATTTGATAATCATTTCAGATTTATTTTTTTGTAGTAATTCAGTGCAGCGCAGTCGAATATATAAATATTACTATTAATGTTATTTATAAATATAACTATTACTATCATCATCATCATCATCATCATCATCATCATCGATATCATCATTATCACTATCATCATTATCATTATGTATGTACATGAATGTGTGTATGCATATACCTAATGTGGTATATGTGAGTATGTGCGTATGTACAGTTTGATGCCCACACCTAACAGAAATAGAAATATCCTGCAATCCTTTTCTTTTGCAATATTCACTACTAAACTGGCAATCAAATTGTTAGAGTTGTTGATAGTGATAGCTTGTTACCACTTGAATAAAAAAGGATAGAATGTAGCACAAGATTGGTTTATCAAGGAGTAGCTATCTAGTTAACGTATGTATGTATATCAATATGCATTTTACAAGTGTCCTTGCCAGAAACCATATTGCTTCCTCGCAACTTTTTTTCTTAGACTCGCAAGACCGAGCTGCAAATTATAGATGCAAATCGAATCCCCACGAAATTCATGCCGGGGCTCTTGGATTGAATGATACTGATGAAATGAATGATGCCCATGAAATTAATTCATCATCGCTACGCATCCGACTTACAAATATCCATCTGAAGACGATACCAATGTGCAAATCTGACTCGCTGTGTGGAAGCTATACTCCAGCTCTAGACAGTATAGGCAGAGTGAGGGTTGGAATTGAGTGATACAGTACGCATCAGTGAAATTATCACTAGCTAAACCAGAAAGGGCATCGTAGTATCAACCAATGTGAGAACGTCAAACAAGAATGACCATGAACTAAAGATACCCCCTTGTTTCATATCTATAGACTCTGACCATGAGTTGTGTGTGCCTTTATTGCTGACTAGCGTAGAAAATCCCATCTAGCTTTGAATACCATGTATAAATTCCCTGGCAAAGAGTTGAGATAGTTATTGTAAACGTCTCATTCAAAATGATATAAGGAGGAAATATCTCAAAATATAATTTCACGTAAAAACGCGAAGCTTCTTATCAATGTAAAGAAGAAATATCTCAAACCATGATTTCACGTAAATGGGTAAATATTCTATTCAGGAATCCTTAACGGAGGTCTTTCATACTGTATGAAGCGATTGAGTTTCTGGCGCCTTTTTGTCAAGTGTGACTTGGAGCTGAGTATAAAAAGAGGAGGAAAAGGAAGATTTACGTGTCTAGGCATTGATTTTTCGAATTTTTGACTGTAAGAAAAGCGCTCTAACTTAAAAGTCGTGACTGATCAGTCGCTATCGTTGTCTCCTATTCTTGAATTATTTTTCACATGAACGTCTGGTCTTGTTAATGTATTGGGTTATAGGAAGAGTCATTACGTGACCTTTAAGTGCCCTATGCCCGGTGGCGCTTTCACTGTCGCTGTGGGTATACCACGATTCGATGGCTTTAAGTGCGCATCTTTCTCTCTCTGTCCCTAACCCTGTTCTTTCTGATATATATTCTATTATCTTTATATCCCCCTCTCTCCTTCTCTTCTCCTTTCAATCTCATCCGCTTCCCTCCCCCCTCCTTCTTTCTCTTCTACACACACACACACACACACACACACACACACACACACACACACACACACACTTATATGAGGATTTTGATCGTATACCTAGTTAACTATAATACCTTCTTGTTCATTTGAGATATAATGGAATAAAAGCTGTTAACAATTATCAAAGAAAATAATAGGAAAATATAAAATATTCTCAATCATTATGTCCAAAAACGTTCCTTGTTTTGTTACAAGTTACGTATCATTTGAAACGTTTTATTTTGCTCTGTCTGATAATGAAATTACTTTAAATTTTTTTTAAATGGTGCTTATCCCGTTATGCAATCAAAGTCCTCATATCATCTGCTTTTCTCTCTGATTGACTTTACTTTTTTCCCATCTGCTTCTTTCTTTTCCGCATTCATGCCTTATTGAGTCTCTCTCCATATCTCTTTCTTGCTGATCTACTCCATTTTAATATCTCTTTATTCCTCTTACATCCTGCTCTTCCGCCGTCGTTCCTTCCTCCCTCCCTCATCGTTTTCTCTCAGACAAATTTCACCATCAGGACATCAAACAAAAGTCTGAACCACAGAATGAGGTTAGAAGCAAAGTCCATATTCCTAGCCTCTTGAAGTACCCCTTCTCCTCTCGAGTCTTGACCTGAGCTACTGAGCTGACCAGAAAGGGGACATCTGGATTGTAAACACTCCGTCCCTCCTCGAACACGGCGGTGGAGGAGATTGAAGAAGTCACCGGAGATCCGCCCCGAGGACTCTCGATTACTTCGCTCAATCCCGGGATTATCGGAACACGACCGTAGAGGGAGTGATCATCACAAAAGGGAGGTCTTTGGAGGTATAGAGATGTATTTTCTTGTATCAATGAGATGTAATCATTTTGTACATTGTGCATGCATTATCATTATTATCATTTCGTGTGTCGTTAATTATTCATATGGCAAGAAGAAGGAAATAAAACATCATTTAAAACTAAACAATTATCTATATGCCCTTCATTTCAATTACACTTTATTTCCATCAAAAAAAAAGTGATACATATTACTAGTATTATTATAGTACACATTAAGGAAAATTTTTATTGATTTGGCATCTGGAAAAAGTATAAGTCAAAAAGTGAAATACAAAATACGAATTGATGTATTATAAGAGAAACAATGCACGCTTTGCAAGGCCTAAGTAATAGCGATAGAAGAGAGTGATGTACTGAAAGTGGAGCTTCTATGACGTACAGATTACTCGATAAACAACATGCAAGTAACATATTTATCCAAGATTTATCTACATGTATACAGCTAGAGCGCTTGTTAAGTGATATAATGCAGGTAATATAAAAGCATTATGTAAAGAGTGCTAGTTTTAAGGTACAGGGGAAATACAAATGTAAAATGAGACACTAATGTTTACGTCACAGATACGTGCACCGTTCATTGAGCCGTATGTTCCAGGTAAATATGTTGACAAAAATAGCAATGCACACATAAACACACAGTTGGTCACGCACACACACACACACACAAATGCAAACACCGAGAAAAACGCAATATTGTAGCAATAACAAAGAAAACAATGACATTAAAACAAAACGAAACACAAGGAGAAAGGAGAAGAAAGAAGAGAGGTCTGTGAGCACACCATACCATTGTCAGGACAGGCGAAAGTACGAAAGTTATTACACAAGCAATCTATTATCTAGTGTTGTATGCAGAAAGCAAATATTTTCTCAGTTTATATTCAAATGTAAATGTGATGAGAGAATTACGATGGGCGAAACATACAAATTTAGTCCACTAACGGGACTCGGTGTGCTTTGTGACATCATTTGAAGCGTGTACAATCAGTTATAAGGCAGGTATGACTCTACCGCTGCACACGCAGAAAAGATCCTCTCTCGCAATGTGTTGACGGGAATCCGTGACATGTGATATGTAGCTTTTTTTATTAATCAAACCACAAGAAAATAACATTGGATCGAGTATCACGCATTTTACACCGTCATTACGAGATTAACCACCCAAAGCACAAGTATTTATGGATATATCAAATGGTTGTATTCTTGTATTCTTTCCTCAGATATTTCTTTTATTGTGCCAGACAACAGTGAGTCTATTCTCTTTCTCTTTTTTATATCCGTTCCTATGCATTCATACCGGTATATGCACCCAATCAATCGCAATATCAAACCAGGGAGCGTTTTATCGTTTTATCATTGCATTTACATCATGAAGTACAGTATGCTTGTGTCCACGATGGCGTGTGTTGTACCATCGTCTCATTTCCCCTTTTTTCTTCTTTATCCTTTTTTTTCTTTCTTTTTTCCTTCCTAAGTTAATTTCATGTCAGTTGACAATGGTTTCTTTGATTTTGTGTACGTATTTTCCGAGGGTCCCATACCCTTCAAGCTTTGCTTTTTAGTGGGACCCTCCATTTCCATTCTAACCTTTGTATTATGTATATGTATATACATTAGAAAGGAATTTCTGTTGTTACTCGTGACCACTTGTACGTTTTCTTTGAAATTGTTACAAATATGTTCTGTAAATGTATTGTATATAATTTTCCCTGTTTATTCAATGGAAGTGGAAATAAAATTGAAATTGAAATTGAAATTGAAATATTATGATGTAACTCCATTCTTCTCTCTCTCTCTCTCTCTCTCTCTCTCTCTCTCTCTCTCTCTGTGTGTCTCTCTCTAACCCTTACTCCACGAGCATCATGTTGGACCCTTTTGTTTTTCTTCATTGTAATGTTATTTGTTATCGGTTGCCAAACAGTCAAGCGTTGTGCTTATTATTGGCAATCGTCCTGTATGCAAATTATTAACATGTTACTCATGTAATTATACTACTGATGTATTGTATAATTGATGAAAATGATGAAAATTGTTGAAAGTATACTACCGGTATTTTGTACTTTGTTAATGAAATTACAGAAAGTTGATGTATTTGAAAAAAATGGCATACAGAGAATAAATAAATCAAATCAAATCAAATAACTGAATGTTTCAAAAGAGATGCAGGACAACAGAGAACGGGGCAAAGACAGAGAGAGGGGGGATAGATATACAAACAGACAGACAATCAGACAATCAAACATTAAGCCAAATCTTGTCATGAGCGCTCATACTGCGTAGGAAATTATGTGATTTCATATTATACTTTATCTTTTCATTTAATTTGTGTTTCTACTAATCAGCAGTACTTAAGTTATATCTTCATTGCTATAACGATTTTAATATTCAAAGATGTCATGATCTCTTGTATCAAAGTATGTAGGCCTACTATCTCAGTTTTAATTGATATTAATATTTGTCAATTAAAAACAGAAATATTGTCAGGGCTCCGTCATTCACTTCATTCACTCCCAAATCGCCCAGACCACCACCGCCATCACATTAGCACGAACACATGAGATATGAAGGAGAAGGAGAAGAAGGAGAAGGAGGAGGAGGAGGAGGAGGAGGAAGAAGAAGAAGAAGAAGAAGAGGAGGAGGAGGAGGAGGAGGAGGAGGAAGAAGAAGAAGAAGAAGAAGAAGAGGAGAAGGAGGAGGAAGAGGAGAAGGAGGAGGGGGATTCTGCGACCGTTGTTTGACGCGCTACCTTACGATTAATGTCAGGGAGTGGGGAGAAAAAGGTATACAATGTCTGTCATGCATAAAAGTTTCAATCAAGATTCAAGATTCAAATTTATTTTCACTTCCATCAAATAAACAAAGAAATTATATACAATGCATATGCACAGGTTATTTGTAATAATTGCAGAATGTGATTTAACAAAGTACATATGAAAATGAGTAGCAGATTTAAAAAAACCACAATTATATCTTTGTTAATATATATATACATAAAGCGTATAATACAGGTTAACTAAGGACGGGGATAGAAATGGAGGGTCCCACTAAGAAGCAAAGCTTGTACGATATGGGACCCTCAGAAAATACACAAGACAGCAATATAAAGCAAAATAAAACGAACCAATCATTTCCAACTTCTCTTCAATTTTCACTGGATTCCATTCTCCTTTTATGTCACAATTATTCGAAAGACACTTCTTGTTTGTGCAATCATTTCCCTCGAACTGCAAAATTATTACAAAACCTCGTAAAGGAAGCGTCACATCTGCAAAGACTCGTGAGAGGATAATGTTTTACGCGCAATGAAAGGTATTTTTGCAGAGTCTGACATTTTGAACAGAAGTGAGGTCGCAACAACCTTATCACCTTTTGCTCTATACCGGGCAGCAGCACTATACGAACTTACTGAGCTGAAGCCAGTGGATAGTAAATGTCATGATGAACTTCAAGCAATTATTAAGTCCCTCAAATCCACTCCCTTACCTCTATGGCCCGATGAATAATTCATATGTCTCCAGGAAACCACTTTCCGTAAATAAAGAGGATTATCATTGTCATTATCTATTTTTTCTATATTTCTATCTACTATGTTTGCCGAGCGTGTGCGCAATTATAGATAATATAGATGTTGTTGCTTTGGCTCGGTCTTAAGTAAGATGGCAGGCTTCGCTGCTTCGAATGAAATGATATCTCTCAGGAGAGGAGATTCTATGTAATCAACAAGAACGTAGGACGGCAGACGGAAATGAGTTGCGTCGGTGTCGACGGCATTTTGCTGCTCCCAAGGATGAAACGTTTTTGCTGCTCCTCTTTTTGTGTTTTCCCCACTTCTTCTTCTTCTTCTTCTTCTTCTTCTTCTTCTTCTTCTTCTTCTTCTTCTTCTTCTTTGAGAGAGAGAGTAAGCGCGCAATGAAACTGCTGTTCACTAAATCACACTTAACTGGAGACTGGTTTATTAATGCGACATTTCCAACGACGATTCTAAGTGATGGCAAACAGTTTTTAAATACCTAGACGATTCTCTCTCCAACATTGTAAGGATGGGGGGGGGCACTGTATTTTCATTGGATTTCATTATACTTTTTTCCGTGTCTTACACGAGAGGGGTATATAGGTATACTTACAAAAAGCGCAATGAAGAGGAAGACAGAATGGGTTGGCTAAGATTTGAACAAGAAGCAAAATGTGAACATTACAGAAAATAAAGTCATTGAAGTAATCGAGCTTGAAAATAAAAGGTTATATCTTGATAAATCTTCACGGGAAACCATTTTCTATTGCACCTGAAGCACACTTTTTCCTTTTGCGTTGATGCATAAGGAGAAGATGATGAAATGGATACAAAACAAATCATATCGTTCACATTTCTGTCTTTCAGTGCAATTCACCAAGACACAGCTGCTAAATTATGATGGACACTTTAAAAAACAGCTATCCACTTGCTTGCATTGGTCTCCTAGGTAGAGATCAGTGGCTGACGAGCGTCTTTTCGAATGTTTGCAAATTGGTAACATCGACTAGGAAAGGGTTAAGGATGTATTCTTTGAGCAACTTTACAAAAATTATTACAATCACGACTGGAAATTGCTTGGAGGAATGAAAAAAAAAAGAAACTCGATGGTAAATGGCGTAGATTTCTCTAACGTTTTTTCCCCTATTTTTTTTTCAAGATCGCTCAAACAAAATTTAGTAAATGTCGATCAAAAGCGCAATCTCCATTATCTCGCAGATGGCGTTGAACGTCCATCCATCACTCTGGAAAGCGGGGTTAAGAGTGAAAAATCAGAGCGGGGGAGCGAAGTGCCATGCAATTTATCTCCTGGTTGGAGAGGGAAACACTCCATCCTGTCGTTCGATGTAAATCAGCCTTCCCCTAGATTTAGGAGTGTTCTCTCTCTCTCTCTCTGTGTCTTTTTATCCGTTCGTCTTTGGTTCAAGAGCTCCAGTTTCTGTCGTGGACGGTGACATGACATTTGCTCCTGCGACAATTTTTGCTCGGGCCTTATTTTTTCCAAGGACTTAAGGTAAGGGTTAGGGCTGTGATGGGGTTTTGGGTTTTGTTTGATGTGAGGATTTAGGATTAGGGTTATGTTTGTGGGTAGAATCGATGTTTGGGTTACGGTGCAGATGTTTCATTGGAGCAATTAATCATTGTCGCAGGAGCAAATGTCATGGAACCGTCGTGCATGGCCATGTGATACCATGTATACGTGCGTTTATGGATGCGTGAGGGTGTGAATTATATAATTTATTACCATGGAGCTATAACAGACTGTTGCTCAGCCCCATGTATACCAGGTAGGTGAGACGTCTCACCTACCTGGTATACATGGAGCTGCAACAGTCCGTCGTCTCCATGATGTACTATGCCAGTGTGTGGGTGTGGATGACCGAGAAGGATGTCGCGGAGGTATAGGGCTCACACGGGTAAATAATTCTCCATAGAGACGTGTGTTAAAATTCAAAATTCAAAAAATTCTGTAAAATAGCTGGGAGAAATGAGGTGTTTCATCTTCGGCAACCTGAAAGAGTGAGGTATACCCTTTCATCCATCAAATTGTCAAGGGGGGTTATTCGGCTCAAACTCTGTCCAAGGGTCCGCAAAGCCAGACTACGAGTTCTGTTTACTCAAAAAATCACATATTTTCCGTACATACACCCAATGAAATATAGTCCCTTCAAATCCCATGAGAAAAGCTTTCATCTTCCAACCAAAATGCAGTTTGTAGAGGAATTCATACTCAATATCAGCAGCTATTCACTTTTCACCACACTGCTTTCTCTGATTTTTAATTAATTTTTTTCTTCATTTATTTTGGTATCTTTGGTACGAATTTGTGAAGGGGTCTGGGACATTCCATTTTATTTACAGGTGTGAGCCCTATAAGGGATAATCTTGATGAAGGTTATTTGGGAGGTGAGTCAGTGAGGCGTGAGGGTAATGGAGATTGCCCAAATGGTCTGGAAATGAATACATTTCGGTAAATGTGTTCCGTCATCTGCTCAAAGTATTGTATACTATTTCCGACTTTTTCTTTGTTATGATTCAGTTACATTTTCTCCATGCATTTCTTCATCTTAAGTATGTTTATTGTCTCATTGTAAGCAAATGACGTGCATTTAAATCTCATTTGGATATGTAAAAGTAACATTGTACATGTACTTAACTTTGTTCATATCCAATTGGCATATTGTATACTTTCGTCGGAAATCAAATAAAATGAAATGAAATGAGATCTGTGGTAAGAGTTGTTGGCAGTGTGTACAGATGATAATAAACAGTGGGTACCACTCTGCTATAATGAATATTTTGAACATCTCGGGATAAAGTTTACTGCATTATTAATATTCGTGTCCATGCATTATTATCTATAGGCCTACAGTTCAGGCAATATGTGGAGTAAAATGTCATGATAAACTTCGTGTGGTTTTTCTTATCGTTCATATCGAACTATTGGAAAGTAAAATGCTTGCAAGTAGTGATTTAGTGTACGTAAGTGTGCGCGTGTGTGTATGTGATTACGATTGTGAGTGTGCTAAGGATGTTTACCACACTATTCTGATGTTCTCGTTGATGCTAATTTTAGGATACGGAAGGAATGAAGTAGAATTTCATGACAAAACACTTGCCCTATAGGCAGACCTGCTTACATGACCTTGGCATACTCCCATTAGTCCGTTGGGGCTATTGTTGTTGTTGTTGTTGCTCATTTTCTCGTATCTGTTTGTCCATGGGTTTTTGTTGTTGTTTATGTCTTTGTCTTTGTCTTTGTTTTGTTTTGTTTCAGGAGTAGTGTGTGAAGTATTTTCCAGTCACTCATTTCCCCAGAAATTAAGACGCTTGATCTCTTTCTATTTCTGGAATATTCCTTTTTGAAAAATCACAACATGATAATTGCTAATAACAACAAACAAACAAACAATTAATAAATAAACAAACCAAACAAAAAGCAAGCTAACGGAAACAACGATTACAAGTGGAATAGTTCCCCGACGCCCCTTTCCTGTTCCTGCATATCCCTAGTGTTTTATTCTTCACCAGACCTCAGCCTTCTGACTTTTGGAAGACTATCTTTTTAACATGAATTTGACGGTAGAGGGAGCTCTTGCACTTTCGTCGAATCGTTCATAATTATATACGAATCATCGTGATCATGATCTTCCGTGGTGTCGGGTGCAGTATAGGGCTCACACCCATAAATACTTCCCCATAGGGATGTGTGTTAAAAATCAAATTTCAAAAAATTCTGTAAAATAGCTGGGAGAAATGAGGTGTTTCAGCTTCACTAACCTGGATAAGTTAGATGTACCCTTTCATCCATCAAATTCTCAGGGTGGATAATTCAGTTCAAATTCTGTCCAGGGGTCCGAAAAGCCAGACTACGAGTTCTTGTCACTCAAAAAATCACCCATTTTCCGTACACGTACCCAATGAAATATAGTCCCCTCAAATTCCACCAGAAAAGCTTTCATCTTCTAACCAAAATGCAATTTGTAGAGGAATTCATACCCAATATCTACAGCTATTCAGTTTTTTGCCAAACTACATCATTGATTTTTAATCAATTTTTTTCTTCATTTATTTTGGTATCTTTGGTACGAATTTGTGAAGGGGTCTGGGACATTCCATTGTATTTACGGGTGTGAGCCCTATACTGCAGGCCAATTCTTGTTGTCAGGTTGTATTCCAGGACTCGTACGAAATCACCAATAATGACTGGAAGACACCACGAGTAGTCAAGTAAAGTTTTAAAAAAAAGAAGAAGAAAACTGCTCTTAACAATACGATGTCACTCGAAAACATTAAGGGAGTGTGATACAAAATTTGCCAAGCACATTCACAAATGATTTCCCTCGTTGAAATTGAATATGGATGTATTCTGTCAGTCAAGTCCACTGTAAAGATATAATATCAATGCAGTGAGTTGGGGAAGTATTGTTCACTCTTAAAACATCCGAGTCAGAACTGACCCGGAACTGGGTCCGTTGGGGTCATACACCGTTCCGGGTCAGAAATGACAATGAATGTGGTCAGATATGACCCATTCAGAGTCATGAATCGGGTCAGGATGACCCCATTCGGAATCTTCATGACCAAATTCCAAGTCATTTCTGACCCGGAACGGTGTATGACCCTAACGGACCCAGTTCCGGGTCAGTTCTGACTCGGGTCTTTTAGAGTGTTCATGCTAAGGCATTGGCCAATAACATGATATGAAAATAATGTTTCAATGTATATAAACTAATGGAAAAGTTTCGAGAAATGCGATCACGGAACCTGTTGCTCTACTTTGCATAAAAAATTATTAGCGTTTGTGACCAAACAATATTTCTCGAAATCTTTAACAAGGGGAGGCCCGGATCCCTAATAGCAAGATTATGTTTACATGAAGTTCCCAGAAGTGTTGGTGCATGTAAAGATTTCGGATAAAAAATAGTAGTTAATAATGATCAATGAATAAGTATTTGGGGAGTTGAAAAAATAAACGTGGAATGTGCGACATACAACCACATAAAGAAATATACACGAAACAAATAAAACCAAAACAACCACAGATTGAACAGGATTGGCTAATAATCAATAACAATGTGGGACATTATATCAACGCGTCTTAGTATACGAATGATGCTGCTATGAAACTATTTTACATTGAAGTTTCAAAAAGGCCTGCATGCTTTATTGCAATTTATCCTCTTACTCTCCTCAAAACAGCGGCAATTAGCTGAATAGTAGTAGGAACAATAACTGACGAGCAATTTTAGTCTTATTTGATCAATAGAAAGTAGCATTAATAATCCAGCTGATGGGTTTGAAGATATACCTAGTCTTGTCGGATCTTTCTGAAACAATTCTCAAAAGGCTTATCATATGATGTAGAAATGATTTTGCTGTTACAACTATTGTATCTATCTTACAAGTCTGGGGTTGCCTATGAGAAGAAAGGCGTGAAGTCTACAAAAATGACGCCACCATACGGCAGCTGACAGTACAGTCTGTAAGGTTACGTAAAAATTAATGCGGATCTGTATTCGTCGGTTTTCTGATGTGACTGCTTATGTAACTTCCCGTTACATGTGTTTTTAAGTAAGGTCCACCGTTTACTTCATCATCATTGAGTTTTGTTACAGGTATAGGTGAGTGAACGCAACATTGCTTGCTAATTGAGTTTTTCTGGTTAGTAGAAATGAGGTTTTCCAACGTCGTAATTTACGATAATACTTTGTTTAGTCCCACTAATTGGTATTGGTGTGTTGTATTATCATCCGAAGACAAGTAAAGATCGCGGAACGGGAACGCGTAGCGTGTAGGCCTACACTACAGCAAGTCATCGTCTTAGATCATCTCCTGTAAGTCTAGTCATGTTCTTTTTTCTTCTCTGCAAGTATGTTCCACTTTGCTTAGTGAGTCAACGTCATGAGGTTTGAGTCAATAATATGCTGCAGCAATTTACAGCAAACACTAGTGAGGAAAACTTGGCGATAGTTTGCTGGAATTGTTTGTGTCCTCTAAAAAATGTGGCCTTTCTTAATGTTACTGTTATAGGCCCTATAAGGATTGCACAGAAAGACATTGGTTCTGGTTACACCAGTGCCAGTGGTGTGTATAGTTCGAAATGAATGTATCAACAGGCTCCTCGCCTCCATTATGTTCGTGTGCAAAAACCAACAGCAACTGGTGCAAATCTTAAAGTGCAGTGGTGATATCAAGAAGAAAAAATAAGATGTAAAATGCAGTTTCCCATTGATTGTCTAAAAATTCGTAAAATAAAATACCACCGTACTGTATCACACTAATATCTATTCCATTGCTATCAATCTATCCATCATTTCAAATTTCAAGAGGAAATTTAAGCAAAAATGAATTTAAGAAAGGGGAGCTCTTAAAATTCATGACCACTCTTGACCACTCTCGACCACTCTCGACAAGTTTAGAGTTGAGTCAATCAGCCCATGTATTGAGAAGATTTTGCCAGGCTGTGTAGTAATACATGCTTTCATATATATATACACACATTTATATTCTCAGATACACATTCAACCGAATTAAATCACACCATGGCTGGATCTCACGGATCAACTGTGAGGGCGCTCTACAAGCAGATCTTACTCCTGCATCGCCGCCTGCCGCTCGAAATGAAGGCCCTAGGAGACCAGTACGTGAAGGCGGAGTTTAGGAGGCACAAGGAGGCAAAGCCTGAGGAGGTCACAAGGTTTATGCGAGAGTGGCAGGTAACATGCAATTAGTCATATCATGTAAAGTCCCTGTAACTTGGGGATTCATGGAGTAGGAGGGCTGGCCTGGTTCAGATACAATCGAGAATTTGTGTAACAAAATGTGTACGGCTTTATCACTGATCCTTATGTACTGTATACGCTGTTATTTTCGCATACAGATATTTTTGCGAATGAGGAGGTCACAGACATTTTCATGAGATGTTGTTTTCGTGAATTGACACAGAGGCCTTCATAAGCGCACTATCACCTTAGCTTATGGTGACGTTTTCGTGTGTTATCATATTCGTGGTCCAATTGTGATTCACAAAATTCGCAGAAATAACAGCTTGTACAGTAAGTAAAGTACACACACAGCTGTAGAATCTTGACTGGAGTCAACCATTACGGATAGCATACGCCACGAGGCACATATTCGCTGACCGATGCTATTTGTGATTTGTGTGTGTACTCCAGTGGGCAACGTTTTATCTGGAACACCCATGCATTCCCACGCTACTGGATATCATTTTTCTTTGTCTGAAAGCAGATAAATCTCAGAAGTAAATTTGTGAAAGTTTTGAGGAAAAAAAAATCATACACATGCACACACACACACACACACAGAAATTATGAATTATTTAAGTTTAGAGATTAAGACAAATTGACAACTCTGTGTGATGTAGATGTTGAGCAGTTTTCCATCCATTTGAGTACGGTACATAAAGTCACCATTTTCGTATTTTTCTCCTGAGCCCAATTTTCTTCAGACCTGATCTTGGTACAATGTACATGTATATGATAACTGTGATACATTTTTGCATGGCCTTCTCTGTAAATACATTCTGTCTGTGCCCAAATATTAAAGAAAAAAAAAAAGAAAATTAGTGAATCACCTAAATTGTCACTGATGTACTTCTCTGATTTTCTGTTTTCATACAAAGCGGCATAAAAAATGATGGAATTTCCCTCTTAAGTCCTGATGTCTTAGTCTTTCAAATTTCTTAACATGGTCGATATAATACTGTTTCACATTTCAAAATTTCTCTTGCGCAAATGGGCCCGTATTTGATATCACTCACATGTAGTCTTTTGAAGAGAACTCCACTTGTAGAAATCAAAACCTTTTGCCCACTTAGGATACCATCATTTTGTCTTTCTGTTTCTCTGTATGTAGTATTTAATAAAGAAGTAATTTACAATTATCTTTCTGAATGTCTGATAATGTAACATCCTCAAGAGAAGATTTCTTTTGTCTGCTTTTGTAAGATAGATTAAAAATGATTGAAACTTGATATCAAAGTGGCAAATTAGGAATGAAATGCCAGAAGTGTCTCAGAGACACGCTCAGGAAAATTCCTCTCGGATGTGATCCGGCCCATACAATAATTCTTATTTTCAACTAGAAGATTGATAAAGTCCTTCAACAATAGAGTTATTGCTAAAGTTCATCTCTTGTTAAAGTGTTCAGCAGTTACACAAGCTATATTAGAAATCTGATGGTTTGATGACAAGGTCATCTCAGTTAGATTGATTTGACTGGAGAAACAAAGTGTTTGTAGATGTTTTCACATTGGTTACCAATGTGTGCTGTTCTGTCATTCCAGATGTATGCAACCACTCTAGCCCAGCAGACGCAAGGGGTCACGGCAGACGGTGAAGCTCAACAGGTTGGGGAGCACATGGCGGAGGCAAAGCTAGAGGACCTCAACGACACGCAGGTTGGACAGCTGTATGAACTCTACAAGGAGACCAAGAAACCGTCTCAGTTTCTCCACCAGGAGGAGACATGATGCGAGCAGACTCCTCTTCTTCTCACCAAGACTGAAAGACTGAAAATCAGAGACAAAAATGACCTGCTTGTGTGTGTGACAGAGAGACATTTTAGCCTAGCTACACAAAAAGGCTGGGTGCAGATTGATTCTTATGAAAATCGACAGAAATGCAAAACCCAGCATGTCTTCAGTAGATGATGGACTGATGGATTGTTCAAATGGAAGTACAGTGTACTTTCTTAGAGTCTTTAAATCTATGGGATGACTGACTCTACACATTGGTGCTTGATGTCCCTTTACTAGGTGGTTGAGATGGGATATTTATTCATGTGTGTGACGTTCGGACCATCAAATCAGAAGCATATGGCAAGTCTTATATGCAGTTCTGTTGTGTAGTCATTAGAACCTGAATCATCCAATATGTATTCTTGGATTACCAGGATGTGGTGACTTCAAACTAAGATTGAGTTTATACACACTGCAGTTCTTCAAGAGTACTGTAATACATTGAAACATCAGTCCAGGGGCCTGTGGCTTCAAACCTTAGAGTGACAATTGATTGCATAGTCAATCAAGTCCAAAACTTGAACGCAACTTTCAATTGATTGCAGCTTGCATGACGTTAAGCAAGTTGGGATCGGATGCTATTTGTGCTTCTTTCAGAAATATTTCTTATGTACTGTTGGTGACCAGTGCCATAGTATGCCAAAGAAGCGATATTATTTTTTTTAAAAATCCTGTGATGATGCTTGGCAAAGGAATCACTCTCATTATTATACAGTGTTTTTTCAGGGTAATGATTTTTCTGATGTCTGAGGCTACACCTCAGAAAAGTTTTCCTTCATAAGTATTTCAGGAGTTCGTTGTATTCTTTTTTTTTTCTGTCTTTAATGACAGGGTTCACCCTGAACTACCTCAAAGTTTTGAGTGATGTCTGTCAGTGAGGACTGAGTTTATATGGTAACTCCAAAATACTGGAACAAAAACAGTTGATGTTCAAGGTCTCATTTGAAACTCACCCTAATTGTGCTTGGTGAATGAAAGCCTATATTACTAGTTTTCCCACCCATTTTTGTAAACTCCTCATTCAAATTCATCCGGAGAAGCTTACTGGACCCAAATCCTAATTTTCATTTTGTCACATTGTCATGCCCTGTCACTAAGGGTAGTTTTTGATTTCCCAAAGGATATTTCAGCAGTGTTTGATCTTGAGAACTTTGATGATGGTAAAAAATGTTTGAGATGATGATATCAACCCTACAACTAGCTCCCGGATGTCATTCATATTTGCCAAGTGTTATATAGGCCTTTACGTATATGGAGAGTAAACCAGGGCCCCATTTCATAAAAGATCTTATGATAGCAAATATTGCCGGAATGGCAACTTCCAATAACAACAGTCAATCAGGAAGCCGGATTCTTGTCGTTACCATGACAAATTGCCATTCCAACAAGAGTTGCTATCACATCAACTCGTTATGAAATGGGGCCCAGATCGTTCTGCATACTGCAAAGCATGATATCTTAGCAGCTTGAAAGTTTTGCAGATTGGGGCCCGACGGTCTCTTTTGTGATATGAAATTTTTGCAAATTGCCACTGGTATTCAATGCATGTGATATACCGGTAGACAAAATCTTTCAAGTGCATTTTAATTTTGCGAGTTGTGGCTCTCGCGAAATTTGCGAAATTAAAATACATTGTACATGCGAACATTTCTGATAATACAGTATGTTTCTATGAGCATATTTCTGCATATCTGTCCATTGGATAGAAGTGGGTAAGTCAGTGAGTGCTGTGAAAGGAAAGTGTTTTTATGAATGATTACTGCTGCATTGTATATATGAGTACAATAAGTACAATAAGTACAGCATTATACAGTTTTTTATCAGGGAAATGATATCGAGTGAAACTTTGACAAAAATGCATGCCAACAGACGAAATCAATTTTAGCTGTTTCATGCTCAGGTACGAACTATAACCGACGAATTTGAATTGCAATCGATGAAAACAGATGGCAAAGCACAAAATTTAGTGACAATGATTCAAAATCGATTGATAAAGACAAAATTGAAACAAGCATTCCACATTGCAGAGTGTCTTGGACAAAATTGAAAATGTGTTTTTAAAGATTAAACAAAATTATAAAAAGCGTGAGAACACTAATTGTTATTTAACTAAACATAGAGGGTCAATAGTTAATTGACAACTACTTACGTGTTCATTGTTTGTTTATCAAAGCGTGAATTTAGCTAAATCATGGTAGAAAATGATTTCAATAAAAGCTAAGTCTGAATGAATTTGCCCAACTCACAATGTACAAAATATATCTTAAGGACTTTATATCAAGTACATCAGAATAAAATGTGAATATGAGTGAGATTTGTTTGTAGATGAGTGATATTGTAATACAGTGCACTCCCGTTATAACGAACACAGTTAAAAACAAAATTCTGGTTACAACGAAGTAAAGATTTAGACCCCAACATTATCCGTTTTTATGTATTTTTATTGTTGATTTGTTCAGTTATAACGAAATTTCGACATAATGAAAGAAAATTGCTAGTCCCATGGACGTTGTAACGGGAGTCCACTGTACAGAACTTCTGCAGTTGCAACATTGTTAGACATAAGTGATCCCCCCCCCCCCCAAAAAAAAAAAGATGAAGTCAGTAGCACATCATATACTTCTAAAAATTTGTGTGTATGATATATACGTACATATATGCACACATATATTATCTACACGGGGGGGGGGGGGGGGGGATAAGAGAGATACAGCAAATATACAGCAAATAACTTAGTTATTTGCTGCTCCCACTTTCCTACTCTTATTGCAACAGTTTGCTCCTGCGTGTGAACTGCCTTATGATTTCTGCTGTTCGTAGAGAACCAAGTGGCCGACATCGAGGTAGCCGCTGTACTGCGAGTAACCAACACACCAATATGGACAATGTGGCAAAGTGAATAGCGCCATCATTTGTTGGCTACGTCAATAAAGAAAATGAGACAGAATTTCAGCTGATATTATGCATGCCGTTTTTTGGAAACATGAGGTTTATATATGACATTTTATCTCGTTCACTTTCTTCAGTTTGTCAATTCTGCAAGAGAGAAGGACAACGTATCGTATTTATCCCATATCCACTTCAGTCATCATAAGATAACATGCTTTGTATAAATAGATAATGGAATATATATCTAGAGAGATAGGTAGAAAGATAAAAGTATTCAAGCTTTGCTCGCAAAGTTCAGAAACTTTAAACTGTATAAAAGTTATTACTGTTTGGAATGAATGAAATGTGGAAGAAATTCTTTTAAAAATGTGACGGATTTATGTTTCATTCTCGGTTCAAAGATAACCGTAGAACCGTGTAAGAAAACTGAGCAACGTAGGTCTATGCATGAACATGAACTAATGTGCAGGCGAAATGGTCAGTGGTATTCAAATACATGCTGCTTAAGTAGTTCTCTGTCTTTTTTTTTTATTTCGACTTGTTAATCGCTCCGCCTATTTTTTCTCCCCACCCCCCTCTTCTCTTGTCTTTCTTTCGTTCTCTTTCTCTACTTCTCCATCTCTTCCTTCCCTTTCCTTTCCTGTCCAAGAAAGAAGAATGTCGCCCTCTGTTGTCTTCTGTTGTGAATGTGATTGACGATGCTGTTCATTGAGAGTAATACATGTACAGGGAGAGAGCTTCCTAGTTGACGTACGGTAGAGAATCGTAAGTCATATAATTTCGTTGAGAAAAGAAGGAACAATTTCGTTGTCGTGAAAAATTTAAAAGAAAAGTCATATCAAACTACGGACTGTCAGAACGGCATAAGAACTTTGGCCCTAATAACTCATTCAAAGGCAAGTGCATAGCCATCCATATACTAGAAATGATCTTTTAGTCAACC
Source organism: Diadema antillarum (assembly GCF_040938485.1). Taxonomy (NCBI): domain Eukaryota; kingdom Metazoa; phylum Echinodermata; class Echinoidea; order Diadematoida; family Diadematidae; genus Diadema; species Diadema antillarum. The sequence continues at coordinate 203,739 of NW_027272033.1, read as the reverse complement.
ATTTAAAAGTGAGTGTATTGATCGTACACATTCCTTGTGCTAGAATAACCAAAGAGGGTTGGAATAACCATTTGTCAAGCTACGTCTTATTTCTGTATATAGCTTCAAGTGCTTGTTAAAAAAATATATATAATAATGCTCATTCGTGTTGACTTTGTTTTCGATCCTTCACAATTTCGCAAGATACCTGCTTGCCGTTGTAAAAATCAGCGGATCTTTCTGCAGACGTGAAAGCGAAATGTCATAAACTTCCAATATGCTCATCGTGTGGATTTGTTCAGTCTTGCACACCCAAGACGACTGATTCTGAGAGAGGCGTTCATTTCACTTGACAATAATTGTCCGTCTGTCACTCACACTTATCATGTCTGTCAACGTCGAACCGAACAATGAAACCACCGGTTACGTAAGTACTGTCTTTTGTGACGATCAAGAGGCCCACACTTAAATCAATCATTATTTGGATCAATCCTAACTCTTCCTCACCTCTTCTCTTTTCTTTTTCCTTCTCATTCTTCTGTCTTCTTCATCTGCCTCTTCTGCCTCTCTCCTTCTGCTTCCTTCCTTCTCCCTCTTCTTCTTTTCATAAATTCCTTATTCAGCTCCTTCTTGTTCTTCTCAAGGGGGGGGGGGGTGATAGTCTCACCTCCCTGTTGTTCTAACTCTAGTTACTGCTTTAGATTTATCTCCCTTGTTCGCTCCTGAAGAGTTTCTCTTTCTTCCTAACTTTTTTTTCTCTTCTACTGCCTGTTCTCCTCTCTCATCCTCTTCTTCTTCCTCCTCCTTCTTCTTCCTCCTCCTCCTCCTCACCCTTTTCTTCTTGTTTTCGTTTATGTCCTTTTATCTATTCCTCCTCCTTTTTGTTTCTTCTAACTTTGCTACTGTTTCAGACTAATATCCCTCTTTCACTTTTGAATATTCTCTTAGATTATTGTCATTCTGTTTAAAAAAAAGAGGAGGGAAATGGCATCTCATTTTCAGCCACTCTGTCTGATCATTTTCGTGAGGAGAGGAAGGGAAACATGTAATGCGTTGTTCGCTCGCTTTGTGCCTGATGTTTTTACCAGTTACTGCGACTAAAGACTGCCGAATTCAAGTGACGACAAACAAATTCCCCTGCGAGACGGGGGGAAAAAACTGCTTTGTCGGTTCCTACACGAGGATTCCAATTAATTAAACATGCAAAGAAGGCGGCTCGATTTGCCGGTCTAGTGGACGGCAACACACGCCGCGGCTCACGCGGAAACAAAACGCCAGAATTACAATCTATTGTTATTACCGCTATAATAAGTGTAAGACGCGTGCTTTAACAGGCGAGAAAAGTACGGCGTTAGTACTCGGGTACCGCAATTTTTTTTTTTTTTTTTTTTTTTTTGGGGGGGGGGGGGGGAGGGGTGTGTTTTTAGCTATCTGCGCATGCGTGTTAGTTTTTGGATATCGAAATTTTGGTCCCAGCATTACTTTGGAGCAGGGAGGTGATACCTCACCTCCCTGTTCGGAGTGTACTCAAGGGGGGAAAAGACTACTCTTCCTGAACGCAGCTTTTCCTTTTCTTTCCTTCATGGTTCATTACCTTCTCACGGAGGGAGATGTGATGGATCTTTACCCTTTTGTTTCTCATCCTTCTCCCCCCCCCCCCCACGGATTGTTGTAACACACACTCGCACACAATATTCTATGCCGCTCAAGAAAGTTTGTGGAACAACATTTGAAATTCGATGTGGCTGCATTATTCAGAATGACTGCGCATTTCAAAATATCGTAAGCATCATACTATATAGTGAGACATTATTGCTTTCTGATGATAATGTATACCGCATTCATATATGATATTAGAACAAAGAGAGATAATTTCAGTTATCCCCAAAACTTAAAAATTAAACGAATTGCACAACTTTTGAGGAACTTTAATCTATGACCTTAATGGATATGTTAGATTGGTATATAGATAGACAGATAAATAGAACGAAAGATATAGATACTGTATAAGAAACAAATCATGATCAGTGTGCTAATTAAGCCGCCGCTAAGAAGGCAGGAAAAGGTGCACGTCTCGAGTTCGACACCCACGAGTAACACAGCCAAGCATGAGCTCGACACCCACGAGTAATACAGCCATGAGCTCGACACTGCGCAAATAAGGACCATGAGCCCGACGGTCTAGGTAGGCTAAACAAGGTCCGAGCCCGACACTTCCTTGAATAGGCAAGTAAGACCCACAAAACATTAATCCCCTCATATAAGGTCGGTCTCGTGGGCCTTTATTGACTATAAAGTGTCGGACTCGTGGGCCTTGTTTTGCCAGGTGTCAGACTCATGGGCCTTTTTTTTTTCTCGCTTACTGTCGGACTCGTGGGCCTTGTTTGCCTAGTGCCGGACTCATGGGCCTTGTTTGCCTACTGTTGGACTCATGGGTCTTCTTTGCCTAGTGTCGGATTCATGGCCAGTATGACTCCCATAGGCTGTGTGACTCGTCGAACTCGTGGGCCGTATGACTCGTGTCGGTCTCATGGGATGACCCTGAAAATATACCTACTAAATGAGCAAGCAGGCACCGGACCGACGGCTGTAAATCCTCTCCGAATAACCGTGTCTTGCCAAGGGGCACAACCAATGACAGGGGACTCGAACTGGGGACCTCGTGGTGCAGTGTGGCGTGTAGCTCTTTATGTAATGCCAATTTACACCTTGATAGGGAGGAGAATCTCGATAAAGGGTTTTGGAAAATGACACAACCATGGTTACAGGTTCGAATCCTGCACGAGCCTTCTTCTTGACAGCAGTCGCAACCTCATGCCTCCGGTCGGCACGTGCCAAATTCTTGTATACCACAAAGTATTGTAACTTCGACTGAACTCATGGAACCAAATATAAGATGAAGGCACGCTCCCCGCTCATTTGGACCCCCTCAGACGTAACCTTTAACGGGCCAGTGACCTCAAATGTTGCAGCAAAGTTTACATTGTACAAAGAATGCAAAGCATCCCCTCTCGGTTGTACAAAGAAGTGAAGGACCGTCTGCGCGCTGTCAAGTTTGTCTGCGCAGACCAAGAGTACTTGTGATTTTGGAAACCATTCTTGATTCATGCACTGAGAGTGAGAGAAAGAAAAAGTGTCAATGGCCCTATCATACACGCAAACCAGCCCTTCAGGTCTAAAAATGGTTCCATGGTTCATCGAATCTTTCTCCTTCAGTGTTTGCATAAGAAGACTTTGCTGCAAAGAGCTCACACATCAAGGTTGTAAAAATTACTATCATGCATGCCTACATGATAGTATTATTATGTGTGATTGTGTGTGTATATAAAATGATTACGATTAAAGTATTCATTTAGAAGTTTTCAAATGCAAAATAGATTACTTCATTTGCGAGTTATCATTGGAGCCGTTCAAAATGTAGCGAATTCACTCTCATATTCAAATATTATTATTATGGCGCCATTCGACATTAGCATAATAGAGACTGCCAAATGTGTGCATGGAGCTTCGTTGTACCGCATGCCATGCCCCCCCCCTCCCCCCCCCCCAAAAAAAAAGAATACAACGGGACCCTCCGCAACGATAACTTTAGATATAATGAATCAATCCAAATAAAATTATTTTAGGATATGAAACTATAACTTATCAACCACAGCTTACAGAAAACCCCATCCGATTTGCTTCGGTGGTCAAAGAGAAATGAGGATGTTTGTGGAGCATGTCAGGAATCCCTTCCCTCCAAGTTTTGCCCATTGTGTTCACAGTTCCAAGGGCATCCAAGTGCTGAACTTGGAAGAAACGGACCGACATGCTTTACAACGATCCACATTTCTCTGTGACCACTCAACCAAATTAAATTGGGTTTTCTGCAAAATGTAGGCGTGAAGTCATAGTTTTATTTTCTGAAATAACATGCAGATTGCTTAATCATTTTCAAAGTTATTCATGCGAAAATCTTTATTTGTATCTTGTATTTCTTTTCTTTTTTTTTTTGGGGGGGGGGACGTACTGTACACCTCCATGGTGTGTCAGAGTCGAAAATCAGAAGTAATAAGAATGAAGCATTTCATTGCAGTTTGCACATTATATCGAAGATCCTAAACAAAAAGTGTTCGCCATGATCGCCAGGATAAAGATATAATTACAATCAGATCAAGAAGATAATGATGGTAGAGAGAACATTGCTCGTCAGAATGTTGTCATTGTTGATTTTATTATCTTATCTAGTTATAAAATAAATCCAAATTATTTCACAAAATCAAAACCGGAAAGATGTTTACTGAAATCGACCACGAAGTAGGGGCCTCCACCGGTTTTAACGGGTAAACGACCACACAAGGTGCAAGAAACCACAATATCGAGTAATTAACATGAAGTCGATTCGTTGTTTTGATTCTGTTATTTCGTCTCCATGGCAGCGGCACGGTGTGGCTGTATGTGAAGGGAGAGTCCCCGAAAGGGAATGGTTATAGACTGACGACTCCAGTTGTTTTGACTGTCTTTGTTATATTGGATGAATTGGAACGATTTAGCATTGATAATAAGTGTTGTCGAATGGGGAGGGCGGCCTTATGTTTGCGATCAGCTTCTGGACCATGAAAAATGTCAAGGAATCGTCGATGCCGTGATACAGTTATGAAAACAAGAAAATCTATTTTTAAGTGTCATCGTGTTTTGGCATGCGCCCTTGCCGTGCTCGTTCCGTCGAATGCAAATTTCTCTTTGCACATGCAGTATAATATGATATCGTAGCATATCATATGACAGAGATGTGAGAGATGTGTAAGTCGCATTGATTTACGTGCAAAACTATGCGATCTCCGTTGATCATGATGGTTTCACGCACTTTTCATTCATTCATAATTCATGCACATGGCAGCAGGAGAAGAGGAAGGAGGAAAAATCAATATCTGATGAAGAAAATAAGATGTATAGTTTCCAATGTGTCTTTGCTATACTATATATCATGAATGCATTTAGTCATAATTCGAATTACAGCAATTCCAATTGATTGACAAATTGCCCTATCTAGTTCACATCGACGTAAATGTGTATGCACAGAATTATACAATGTTTTAGTAGAAGCTATGAAGCTAAAATATTATGCTGAAAAAGTTATGCCCATGATTTTTTTTTAAAATCATGACTACTACTAAAACACTGATCAATTCGGTGCATATTTACGTCGATGTAATCTGTCAATCAGTTGCATTAAAAACAACTTGACGCTATATTAGCATTCATTAATTTGAAGGAATTACACCGAAATTACAGCAATATTGTAAAATCAATTCTTTCCAAAGTTACTATAGTAATCCTCACGCATTATCAATATGTATTTTGTAATTCATTTGATACTTTCATTTAAAAAAAAAAAACCAGGAAGCATGCCGAATGAAAATAAAAGCGAAATTCAGCGCTGTCAATACTGCGAAATAAAACAGACAGCGAAGAGAGGGGAGTCTACGCTTCATTCGACTTGTGCAACGCCATCTTTGCGAGACGCATGCGCATCATGGCGCGTAGTTCTTCTTCATGCCAATGAGGTATCGGCATAATGTGAAACCAGCGAAAGTATGCTTTGATTCGTTGTTACACATGCAATGTCCCCAGCCTCGAATGGATTTGCCTTGAAGACATACTTATGGGAAGCAGCAAACGATCTAACCGGTAACTCAAATTTTATAAATTGGGATTTTCTTGAATCTAATGGCAATTCTTAAAGAACAAAATTCTAACGAAAGAGTAAGTGTTGTATTCAATGAATGCATGTATTAAATGAATAAACGATGAATAAATGAATACATAAATTAATATACATTTAAGAATGAAAGGATAAACAAATACCTCAGTAAACAATGCGCACCTATAGGCTTACATTCATGTCAGTGGTATATATATAAAGAGAGCACTACAACAACGCATTTGTCATAACATTATGAGCTGGAGACAACGTTATGAAAAGTGTCATATCAGCCGAGTTTCCGGGCGTTCCCCATGGATTACATAACACCGGGGGTACTCGGCGATGTTCGAAGGAAGAGCAGTGACCCCCGAATTAATACCCATCCGTTCGAGACAGTCGGTATTTCTCTGTAGCAGTTCGATCCCTTCCCAACTCTATCCGTGTAGCATGGAGTCCTATGATATTCACAATCCTTCTGCAATGTCTACAACAGAATGATCACAGGAAGGTGCCATTGTTAAGTTTCACTGTACAATGTGGCACGTGCCAAATTTCAGTTCACACTTCCCGCCAATTGTCAGGAGGGGATGATAGCAGACGTTAGTTACTTTGTGGCAGGTTACCAGATTATTGTGTGACAGGTGTACTATTGGGATGGGTTCTCAGATTCGCGTTCATTTCTCCTCTAGACTCTTCGGTATTCAACAGATATTACAGGACTTGATTATATATGTATGGCGAAGAAAAATCTTTTATATACGCTTCTTCATAATTTCGTAATTTTGGAGGAGGCTTTTGACATACGGATGTCAAATATCGAGTGTCGAAATGATAGATCAAAGTGCAAATGTAATCATTTTTATTATTATTACTATTGATTTTATTCGGCATTAGCAAGGTAATATACAATAAGCAGTGAAACAAGTGAGAATGATTAATTAAGTGTATATTCAAGAAGGTGTACCTCCCTGCAAAAACTTGACCAACGATAAGCCTTGATTTTTCTTCTACACAAGACTATTCTGCTCCTCAAAAAGGCTAACGATCATTATTCAAAGCACAATATAAAACCTAATAACACGTATATAAAAAGCCATTTCAGGGTCAAATCACTTTCAAATATCGTCTAAGACGCTGTTGATTAAGTACTCTGTGAAACAAAACGTTGTACCAAGGAGGTACACCTAGATGGGCTCCTAGGTTGCACGGCTTGTAATGTGTTATAGCCCGCCGTGATCACTAATCATCTTCTTGTTTCCCCACCAGATCTCGGCTCGGTTTATCCAAGGGCGCCATCTATTGAATCCAAATAGATATTATGCAGAAAAACAACGAACAAACAAACGAACAAACAAACTACTCCTGTCCATTCTATGAAAGTATGTACCAAATCAACAAAAATTAACAACCACAGCTAAATAGAAGTGACTTTATGTAACAATGCTTACCTTTTCAGAAATATTGTATGAGCACAATATTCAACTTGGTATCCACAATAGTAATAAGGTTGAGATTTTAGAGAAATAATAATCTTTGAAACGGGATCAAATTGTTTCCAAATGTACAGAGTATGTCCAACTGTCCTCTCTTTTGTCACATTGATATTTTTCAGACCATATCTTCATAAGTACTTTCCTTGACTCTTGTTGTTAAAATTTAGTTTTCGTTATTTTAAAAAAGAAAGAGAATCATGATAATCCATAACTCCCTAAGGATAGCTTTCTCAGAATTTTCTTTGAATATTCATTCATTGTGTGTGTGTCAACGTGTGTCAACGTGAGTCAACGTACGTTTCAACCAACATTACTTTTTTTGATGCCTCACTTACCCGATATCCATTATTTTTTTATTTGTTGTCTTTGTGAATGTATTTTGTATGTATGTACGCATGTATGTTTTTTATTTTTAGTCGCTTTTATGTTGTATATTATATCATTATTTATGTTTAATATACAGTTGCAATAGGGTGCACCTTACCCGACAAGCGTTGGCTTCTTATAGGTGTCACCCAAATGAATCCTTGTAATATTTACTTTGTTTTATATCCGAAATAAATGTGAATTGAATTGAATTGTGTGTGTGTGTGTGTGTGTGTGTGTTTTGGTAAAGGCAAAGGTGGATACAGAAAAGGCCTATCGATTAATACGAAAATAGTGAATTGTCCTGTAAAACCGATTTTAAGCATTTCTCAGTAGGCCTGTATGGCGTCGTTCGTGATGGAAAAATCAAATCAGCTTAGACAATTACATTATTGAGAAGCACCCCCCCCCCCCATGGCTTTCCCGTATAGTGTCAAATCGTATTGCAAGATATTCTGACTGCGCAGTAACTGACCAATGTTATAGCCTTGCAAAAGACATACTAATCTTTATCACATTAAATTTTGCTCTATTTGTAGATTTTTTTTATGATTTCTGCACCAAGAATTGGCTGCTGAGGCATTAGATATTACTACTTTGGTGGACATTGTGTAAAATTCATGATTGTTTTCGTTATTAAACTCATATTATTATTGCAACGTGAAAAACTTGCTATGGTTGCCATTGTTGTCATAGTAACTTCTGTTGTTGGTTGCATGTGCTCGTGATTCTGGTGTGCGCTTCCTTAACTTACCGCGAATAGGATCTGCAGTGTATGTACAACCAGGCCTAATTTATATACGGTAAAACGGCTGACTCTATATTAATCGTATATATCAGAGCTTTAGCGTTCTCTCATAAGGCTCGCAATTGTTGGTTTAGTTTATTGTTTCATTTCTACGCCTTTTCAAACGAAAACAAAATTGATACATAACTGAATACAATGAACTATGATATACAGTGTAGCTTCACGAGATGATAATGTATAATAATATCACCATGCGCCATTTACAAAAATGGTATCAATAACATTTTCAAAATGTAAAAAAAAAAGTTAAAAAAGAATAGGAAAGCATGTAAAAAAAAAAAAGAGTGAAGAAAATATTAATATTAAGAGTGCAAGTGGGAGAGGGTTAGAGTGCATTTCTGTACACTGGGTGCAAATCTATGGAAACACTTTGAAGTACTTTATATTTGGAGCGCAATCAAAAGAAAGACGGGAGAGAAAGGGGTACCAGAATGGGGGATGTGGGTACGGGGAGAGCGAAGGAAAGTCAGAGGATAACTCTGTGATATAGTTGTTACAAGAGCGAAGCAAATTGGTTTAAATTTCTGAACGATATTCTGGGCGATTCTCTTCTTATACCAAGCCGGTCATCACCCTCTGACGAGCCAGCACGAGAAGGAAGTGTACACGGCATGGGACCCCTTCTCTTCGATACTTGCTCCCGCCACTCTCAGCGGGCCGAACCGTCGAGGAGCCGTAGGGGGCTCACCGCAGCTCCGTCTGGGCCGCATGCACTTTCTCTCCCCCCGCCCTGCATGACATCATTAAACCTCACATAGATTAAAATCTTTATAGACGCATTGATATAACGTATACGATAAGACGTTCAACACAGAGCAAAAGAACGACAATAAAAGAGGAATATACTGTTTAGTCCATGCCCAACGATAATTACATGAACATTTTTTTACATGAATAGTTTTTACGGATGTTCAGGGACCACACTAACTTGAGTGAGTATAATATAAAGCAATATATCGCTCGTTCACACAGTTTGAAATCGTGACTTACAATGGCTTCATTATCCGTCACCAGGGTGTGTATCACTTAAATTAATGTATGAAGGAGAAGGTGGCTTTGCATTCTGCTTGCTGAGAGCATGCGGTTCTCATTGATGTTGAGCCAAGCAAATCCAACTTGGCCTTTCTATAGACGTTGAGAGTGAGCGGCGGGCATCCCTTACCAGAGCGAAATGTTCCCGCTGGAAAGTCATGGGGGCTGTATAACTTTTCGTCTTGAACGTATCAAACCTGACATGCGCTATCATTTTGTGATTTTTTGTGTGTTTGTGTAATTCGCGTATCATCGCTACGTCTAGGAAGAACTGTAAATGATCTTTTTTTTTTTAAGTAGGGCCTATAATACACGCATCTGGCTTGCGAAATCCAAACATTTACTCTCTAAAAAAAAATCGAGTGATACAAAAAAGAGTGAATTTCGAGTGAAATTGGAGTGAATTTGGAGTGAAAATGCTCATTTTCACTCATTTTGGAGTGACGTCAGGGATCACTCGAAGATTTTGGAGTGATCCCTGACGTCACTCCAAAATGAGTGAAAATGAGCATTTTCACTCAAAATTCACTCCAATTTCACTCGAAATTCACTCTTTTTTGTATTCACTCTTTTTAGAGTGAAAATTTTCACTCGATTTTTTTTTAGAGAGTACGTCTTTTACATAATATTGTTTGTTTGTTGATGACGTCTGCTGCTTTTGCCTGTTTTCTTTACGCCCACTAATACGCACAAAGATCTGGGAACGGAAAGAACATTTCCCTTGCTTAACTGACAAATTTAGGGGAAAGAATCCCAGCTTTTATCGCTTGTCGACGAAAGTCATTCTTAATGATTTTATCATCATTAGACTGAAATCAACTCATAAAAAGTGCTATTATGGCGTCATTTTGACCTCAGTCACTCCTGTGTCTCAACTCCGATGAACAATGTCCACTTTGTCGGACACAGAAGAAAAAAAAAATCTACTTTGTTGGCTGGCAAGGTTGAACGGAAGGCACTTCTCTCTGGAGTACTACATTAACGGGAATACTGGTATGGCCCGTAAATACCCCCACACGGTTTTACAATTGGGGTGTATTCTAATCATATACCAGAGCTCAATGTGTAGTTCTCATGCAATTGTGTCATTTATATAATATGACAAGGGAATATGGGCATTACCAATCTTTATGTGGATTCAGTACAACGAAGCCGACGGAGTACTTTATATACGAAACTATATTTACCCTTTCTTTCTTTCTTTCTTTCTTTCTTTCTTTCTTTCTTTGATCTCGATCCGTGTACTAATTGTTTTTTGTATACATGTATTTATATATTATGCATATATTACGTAATATAATATTTACTTAGAAATTCGGAACCTTAAGTTAAGGTCAGGAATAGACAAAGCATGTTGAATACTGTTTTTCGATATCTTTTTTTGTTTTCTTCGAATTAGAATATTATGATACAAATACAAATTGAAGGAATATCTCACTTAACTTCATTTCATTTATTGGTTTTTGCAAAAATGTTTTAACCAGCAATATTTTACAAAGATTTGTGCAAAATGTGACGAAGTTATTATATAGTAAGAACACATGTTGGTAATATCGTGATATAAATTACTATAACATAGTACAATAAGCTTTTCATTTATAATGGTAGGAAGAAAAAGGATCTATTGTATTCTGAATCCTTAGATTTCGTTAGCGGAAAACTTTGTGCCACTTCATGAACACGTTATAGTAGTGTACATCAAGCTCCGTCATTTATTGTATATAGCAAAACGAAGATTGTGTATATATATATATATATATATATATATATATATATATATATATATAAAATATATATATATTGGTTATTTTATGATTACATGCGTACTGGGCAGCTTAATTCTTCGAAAAGAAACACGTTCACTCTAACTATGTGCTTTCTAACATCATAGTTCTCCACTCATGTATAAGAAATATAATATTAATAACTATAGGCCTACATGAGATGATGCTAATATCATCTTCTCCTATCCCACCCCTATCACCGTACACCCCTTCGTCTTTTAACCATACTACTCTTTTTTTCTTGCTTCCATAAACTATTTGAACTTCCTTTGTTATGACTGAACAACCTAACGATGGCAATGGACCGACGACAGGCAGTCATCTATATAGGATTCGCGCCAAATTCAAGGTAGCGTGAACTGTAATGCTCCTCGCCTTTCATCGCGCTACATTATTCTCTAATAACCTATCACTGGTCGCTGTTAGCCGGAGGAAAAAAACAAACCGTGCAACGTTCCATGTTAATCTTCGCTCATTTCACGGCGTAACGACTTCGCAAATTATCCCCCCTCATATAAGTTTTCCCCCTCACCTCGCAACTCGCGAATTCGCCCCGCCATATTTTCCCCTCCGTCACTTCGACGCTCTCCCGTTTCCTTTCCGCGACGATTCGTCTGCACATCGTTGAACTTCCTCTGCTACTATCACACTCAACCCATGGCATTACATATGAACACAGGAAAATGCTAGGTCTTCATCCTCAGCTATCTTCCATCTTTTGCAATTCAACATCTTCATCATCCGGGTCTATTAGAATCACCCCATCAACATGATTGTAATGTAATGTGTAGAGGCCGTTGTCCAAGAGCGATTTGCTCATTGACAACGGTCTCATCCACTGTCCAGTTCAGTTCAGTTCAGTTCTTTATTTCAAGTTCAAGTTCAAGTTTGTATAACATTTATTTTCCATCTTTTTTTCATGTAGGAAATCACACGCATGAAATTATTGTACAGGAAGGCAGAACCTCAAAAAAGCAAAGCTTGTGGTGAGCTGCCTTACAAAAAATACATTTTGTATATATATATATATATATTATATATATTTTGTATATATAAATATATTTCAAGACTTTCATAAAAAACATCACGATTGATACACAACAAAAACACATTAACACATTTACAATCATACAATCCTCTGCAGGACAGAGGAGAAAATGGAAAAGAAACATAAAAGTGTAAGGGCACAACAGGAAGGCTGATTGCCTTATATGAAGTTGGACCCTGATGACAAAATAATTCATTCAGATTTGCAGATTAATACACACACACACACACATATGAGGTGACACATCGCTTTATACGTGGTAAGATCATTGTAAGTTATATAAATCTAATAAGTACAACTTATATCTCTTCTTGAATTGATTTAGTGAAGATATAGTTCTTATTTCGTATGGTAAATCATTCCTTACTAAAGGGCCTCTATAGAAAACAGAATTTTTTAGCATAGAGGTACATACGGACGGGAGATGATAATCAGTAGAATTTCTTGTATAATAATCATGAATGGGCCGATTTAAAGTGAAATATTTTTGCAGATTTGTCCAGATTTGTCATGAAATATCATGTGTTATTCACATGATTATATTTTTTAATGAGAACTCTTTTTTATATTTTCATGACTTGTGAATATGTTTGATATTGCCATACTTATTTTTGTTTTATACAAGTGAAGAAATAAAACTTTCTGAAACTGAAACTGAGCATAATATCGGTATTTTGCATAAAATATTCTCTCTGCGATGTATCAAGATGACAGCAAGGGGTGTGGACATTTTACACATTGATTTTGTGCTATAAAACATGTTTCCACATCTAACACAGGCGTATTTAAGTAATTTTGTTCCTTGAGAATCTTAAACTTTCTTCCATATAATATATGCACGTGTAGATAGATAGATATTGTGTGTATGTGTGTGTTGTGTGTGTGTGTGCGCGCGCGCGCGCGCACCGTGTATGTATGTACATTATTTTTGTATTTGAACATTTTGCATAACAGCAACAATTTGTTTTCTTTTGTTGTTTATTTCTCTCTGTGTGTGTGTGTGTGTGTGTGTGCGGTTTGTTTGTTTGTTTGTTTCATTTTTTCCTAGGAATGTTGGGCCCTGCGTTTTGTAATACAAAGAGCGAAGGAATGTAGGCTATTTTAGTGTTTACCTGTAAGAAACGGTGCATATAAGACAAGAATCAGTTGAAAAAAGTGCCGCGCATAATGTAGGGCTGCTGGAGGCATGGACATTTTTCGGAGAAACGATTATCATTAGACGCCTGATGGCTTTTGAATTCCTACCTCGTCACATTGGAGGTCGAAGAGGATTTACACAGTCGAAGAGACGACCTAGAAAGAAAACTGATCGACTCTCAGAAAGAGATATTTCATAATCATAGGTACAGATATTATATCTTATGTATGTTTCTGTTTATTCATTTCAACATTCATGACCATATCAAATAACGATGTAACACAAGAGCCTATGGATCGTTTCCTGGATAGACAGAAAACACAAGACAATTCAATTTACCTTACGAACACACACACACATATCCACTTACACACAAAAACACAGAGTGATTATTGTATATTTTATTATATTACAATATACCTATATCTATATGTATGTATATATATATATATATATATATATATATATATATATACATATATATATATATATATGATACTAGTTGCAAAAACTTATCATTGTCTCAGCATGTGCACTACACTGACGAAGGCCTGAGGCAGGCTGAAAATTTTGTAATAAAAAAAACCTTCTTGTTGGATCCATGGCGTATTTGAGACTAAATTTTTCATTTTTTCAGTGGATTTAGCGCCTTTTGGAAGCAAGCTCTTATATGATATATTGAAATGTATAATATTGTACAAAGATTATGTTTGGTTTTTTTCTTGTTGTTGTATATGTTGTAGTTATAATCATGTACTTACATCTTGCCTCTGTTTGTTTTTTTTCTGGTCTCCAAATTACAGCTCACTCGGTATAAGACACAGACGCGCTATGGCCTACTCGCTGTAGCATGACCGCGTGACTGGCGGAGTTATCACGTGATCTTACGTGAAATTAGACTCTCCAAGGTATCATTTCAGGAAAAAAGCGAAAAAAAAAGAAAAAAAAAAAGATGACGAATAACCAGTTACTGAGAAACCGTAGTCGGGACTTGGTGGTACATGATGTATCGTTGTCGATTTCCTCTTTCCGTATAAAAGCGGCTCGAGATCCGTCTGACGTCACTGTATTTTGTTATCACTAATATCATGATGTCATAATATATTTGATTTCATGGGCATAGACGGTTGCATATTGTGTGTGTGTGTGTGTGTGTGCGTGTGTGTATGTATGTGTGTTTGTTTAAGGGAAGGAAAAAGAGATATATCGATATAGGGCCTATATAGTATATGATATAATATGATAACATTATACAATAATATAATATAATATAATATAATATAATATAATATAATATAATATAATATAATATAATATAATATAATATGATATAATATAATATAATATAACATAATATAATATACTATACTATAATATAATATAATATAATATGATATAATATAACATAATACAATGTAATATAATTTGAATACAATAAAGTGTCATTATGAGAATATCGGTCAATGAACATAAAGTTTCGAATACGTTCCTTTTGAATTTAGCTCCCTCTTTGTTCAGAGCTCTGACTGGGTCACCATGACAACGAGATTCCACTCCGTTAGTGTTGCGGGGACATTTTATTGTTTGTATGATAGCAGTCACCAGCCCCTTCACCCCAAACTTGTCAAATTCATGTTGGTGATCATGGCCAAACCAGTGTCAATCAAGCGAAATCATTGGTTTTTAATCAGGCAGCAATTAAAATTGGGCGCCCCCGAAACGCGCTAACCACCGTCCTGAGAGTTCAGCGGTCGCTCTCACACATAGGTGAGGGGTAATTGTAGCCATGTGTGGAATACTTCTGTATTTTTCTCTTTCTTTCTTTTCTCCCCCCCCCCCCATTTCGCCATCAAACACACACATACACACGCCATCGCAAACATAATCTTTACTCACACACACTGATTTTACATGTCCTGCTTGTGAAGCCATACAGTATAGTTTTGTTGTTGTTGTTGTTATTGTTGTTGTTGTTGTTGCTGCTGCTGCTGCTGCTTTGTGTGTGTGTGTGTGTGGGGGGGGGGGGGGTAGGGGTTCCCTTAGTATTCTCAGTTAATTTCCCAGGATACGATTAACAAACCGTTGCTGAAGTGCCCTTCCCTGAAACAAAGTCTACCTCGAACAATTAAAGGGATGGTATTGTTTTAGTTGAGATGGAGACTCAGATTTTAACTTCTTTTTTTTTGCGAAATAATAGGCAACCACTTTACAGTTCTAGAGGAATTAAAGGTTTATTTGATGAAAATCGGTTTTGAAATGGCTGAGGTATCCAAAACTTAAGTAAATCAAAGGGGTCATAAAAAAAAGTTGGGTCCCACGTTTCATTAGGACCGATAATATGTTTTACTTAACTTCACTTTACTTTCCCCATACATGCATATCAAGGGCAAGAGAAATAGATTGTGTAGCTCCCTCTTTTGTTTTTGTCGCAAAATCCAATAGAATAAAACAATAAAGTAATGTAATTTGTATCAGTGATAATAACCCGTACCGGCGTACCCGCAATCCCAATATTATATTCAGCCAAACGCTGTGTCTTACTCACACATGGCACCTCACGATAAAGCCGACTTAGAAAGTAACCTCAGTCTTTAAGTATGATGTGAATTAACTTTACTTTCTGGACTGTGCATTATACCGTGTGGGAACTTTAGATCGCACCAAGGAGCTATGGTGTGTAATAGCAAGGAGGTACTAGGCAAAGCCTAGTACCTCCTTGGTAATAGCTCCTTGATCGCACGTAGACGGAGGATTGCGTGAACCTGGCTACAAACTATAAATATGCGACAGTGAAGTTAAATGGGTGATTTTAGCATATTCACTATGCTTTATAGACTAAAAATTCAGTTTTACTCGATGTTCAAGACTGAAGTTGGTCGGCGTTATAATTATAATAATAGACTAAACCTGTTTTGTGTCAGAGAATATGTGAACAGTGTGTATAACGCTATGGGGTTTTCTGTGCCAAGCACATCTAACAATGTCTAAAGGGTCAAATAAGTCAAATGAGTCAAATAAACACAATGGTAGAAGTTTAATCAAAATCAGATATAACAAAGAGAACGTTTGGGGAAATTGTTAATCTCACTTGTTTTTACGTATCAACCTAAGGGAATGAGTCTCATGCACAAAAATACATGTCAGTTACATAAAAATTAAGCTCATGATGATACAGTACTATTAAATTCATCAACGCTTTGCAAATCTCCTATCGACCTATAAACAAATCTTGAACAAAATAAGAGTATCGCCTTTTCTGACGGAGTATATCAGAATGGGCAAAGTTATTGTCTTTGCTTCAAATTAGCAGATTGTGCTGTGATAATGTTATGTATACTCGACGCATACACAGTACCCGATGCCGTTGCCATTGATCTTTATTTCATGTTTTCGGGTTGTTACGTCATTTATATATACTTCAATGGTTACAAGATTTGAGGACAAAAAGTTTTTATAGAACTTGCATATTTCACCAAAAACCGCTCATGTCCTCTCCATTATACTTCTACCTATGCAGTCGGCATGTGACTGTATTCGTGGGGGGGGGGGGGGAGGCGTCGTACTTCACTGGGCTTAGACCTCCTTATTTATTTTCTCCATTTCAATGTATAGTATTTTTCCTATGTTTTATGTACAATTTTAAGGAGTTCATTATTCTATTTCATTTAAGAATTTTGTTCATGTCGTTATGTACATGCATTCTATTTACCATTGTAATCTGGGGGCTTTACGCCTTTTCAAGCTATCGCTTTCTCTTGTAGTCCCCGTTCTCCTCATCAATATTTCCTTTTGCTATGTTGATCTCACAATGTATTTGTTTTTATGATGATCGAGGTGAATAAATGAATTGAATTATAAGGTATACATATAAGATAGGGCCTCATCCACGACAAGCTCTGCTTATGATGACGGTCCTCTGTATTGATTTCTCCTTTGTTCATATATGCTTTCATTCATATGTTATTACAGACTAATGTTGTTATAAAATTGACGTGGATTTGTATGGTATACTCTCCTTTTTTTTTGCATACTCTGTATCCCTTTGTTTTCATTTGTTATTGTATTTAGAGAAAGAAAATGCAGAAATAAACCAAACCAATCTCTCAATGTTAAAATATTACTTATATACTTTCCTTTCATTAACATCGTAATCTGTCACTGAGAGAGAATAAAATGGACTTCTTGTAACTATAAGGAATACTAAAAATTGTCATTGTTCAGTGTTATTCGATTCTGTCAGTGTCGGTGTTACAATTAACATTGCGAGTTTGCTTGGAAACGGGTATAATAATATACAACTGCATGGTGTTATCATTATGCCCTTATTTCTTCTTCTTTATCAGGAAAAGGATGGGTGGGGAGGGGGGGATAAAGAAGAATGTAGTTGTTGATGTTTGTTTGTCTTTTTTTTAAATGGTGTATGATCGGAAAAGAAAACATTCAGATATAGCTATACGCCTATACACATAACATACAACGATGTGTCATACATGTTTTGTAATATATAGTTCGTGCTTTGAAACGGAGTATGGAGTATAGGCCATGTCCTTGAAAACTTTGCGAAGCGATAAACACTGTTTGATGATGATGACAAAAATGATGATGATGATGATGATAATATAAATAATAGTAATAATGATAATAATAATGATAAGTATGATGATAATAATAACAATAATAACAATGATGATGATGATAATAATAACAATAATAATAATAATAACAATATTATTATTATTATTATTATCATTATTATTATTATCATTATCATATATTAATAACAGCGATGAATAAAACATCAACAGCGCTGCCTCTCCTCCTCCTATAGATGCTACGACTACCTCTACTCCAACTATACTACCATACTACTACTACTATTCTATATAGTTCAAACATTATGACATCTTCTGATTTCTAGTTTCTGAAGGTTTAGTTCCGTGACACAGAGAACGGTCGGGGGGGGGGGGGGGAGGGGGGAGACTGTGTATGACGAGACAGTAATAAAAGTTTGAATGCAAAAACAGATAAATGATATTTTCGAAGTCTTATAAGTATGGTCATCATCAAAATAGCGAAAATCATTTTACTGATACTGTACTAGTTACATTACAAGAAATATTTTTGAAGATGATTATTACTAAGATAACAATATATCAAAAAAATAGTATCTATATTAGACATGCATTTTAATATTTCTTTTGTTTTCAGCAGATTCAATATCAAATATCATTGATACAAATGGATATATCTGTTTTTTGTATTTAAACTCATATATTCATCATCAAAATGATAATCTGATATCATAATAGAACAATTAATATGATTAGAACTCTGCCTGGACAGTTCCAGGTTACAACAGCGCCATCATAAAGAATACTGACAGCCTGTGTGTGCGTGTGTGAGTGCACGAGTGTGTGTGTGTGTGTATTTTAGCGATGTGCTATGCTTGCGTATACGGATGTGGGGGGGGGGGGTATGATAGTTTGCTAGAGAAGCTTTGGCACAGACTCCGACAAGGGTTTGTGTCTGCAAACTGGGGGGGGGGGGGGGGGGGTAGGCGTCTGTGGGTGTGTGTGAGTGAATACCATGCGCGTGTGCGTTTGTTTGTTGTGTGCGTGCCCATAAATCAGGTGGTTTTCCGTTCGTGGTATAGGACATACTTCAGGTCAATTTTACTTGTGCATGCCATTCTCAATACAGAATGTTGGCATATGAATTATGCGTCAATATACATTCATGTCATACAACATGTTGGAAAACATACCAAGATAAGACTTCGAGCAAACACTTCGAATAAAGTTGTAAAAGATACTTCATTGTTATGTTTTCCGCCACAATCAATGTCTATTTTAAATCTCTTTCACGTGTGATAATTGAAGGGGTCGGTGCAATATAGTGCTAACCCACACTTTTGTCAAAATTGAGTTACATGCATTTTCATGATCCTTATCCTTCACTCTAACCTCCGTGAAAATATCATATTTGAATTCAACCAATAAGATGGTAAAAAATGCACGCATTCATGTTTTATAAATGTATGGACTTTCCAAACATTCAACAGCGATTATCTCAAAATGACCATTGTGTGGGTTAGCACTGTATTGCACCGACCCCTTCAATTATAGGCCTATCCTGATTATGTTTAATCATCACTCGAGGAGGCTAAAAGTGACAGTAAGGCTATCAAAAGATGCGACACGATGTTTCTAGAGAAGGAAATCCAATCTGAATAAAAATTTTGGCGTCTCTAATATAGCTGAATATGAAAACAAAACTAGATAATTAAGATGTTTGCATAGCAAGGTTCCGCGCCATTAGCTTGTACAATAATGATCGGAAAACATGTTAAGCTCGCCATATTTAAACATTAATATTTGTTTAAGCAAGTCAACCATCCGATTCGTGATAAATATGTAGAGCAAAATACAGTGTAAAACCTTTATAGTGATACTCCAATTGTTACATAACAAGGCCCTTGTTATGTAACAATTGGAGTATCACTATAAAGGTTTTACACTGTATTTTGCTCTACATATTTATCACGAATCGTCATGAAGTATATGGTTAAGAATATCCCCTAGTTTCTTATTATTTTCTTTTTAATGCAGCTTTAATCATAAATTGCATCAACAAAAATGGAGTTAATACATTTTGCGATTAAATCCTTCACGTCATGTATTTCGTGCATGGTGACAACTGGGGCAAAAACATGATAAAGATTTATTGTTTTTGCTTTTAAAATGCCATCTTTATAATGCATGACAAGTGTGCATGAATAAAGTAAAATGCATTTGTTTATATATAAATATGCCTCATATCATTTACGATTATCTAATACTATAGTATAAGCCTTGATTTACTTAATACATATTATAGTAGTTATAAGTTTATAATGTGAGTGGACTTTGTTCTAAACATTGGAGTATCATACTCCAATTATAATACATGTATATATTACTTATAATAAGTATAGATGAACGCTTGTTCATCATTATTGTGTGTAATAGCCTTTGTGTAAACACTGGCCTAACTATATCATCTCAACTGGGATATCTAGATAGGGCCTACTATAATATCAATTTTACAATGAATAATTCTCGCTGCACTGATTTTGGGGTATGATTTTTTTTCCATTTCCATTATCACGGTTTCAATGTTACCACAATAGCGCAAAAGAGAGATATACGGGAATCGATAATTTGATTGAGCGTAGCGGCGTAACAGGTCTTTGTGAGCTTTCAAAAGGCGGCGCACGCTTCTCTCTTGGTAAGTGGGGAAAGAGATACGATAGCTCGTTGTCTCTTTATTCCTTTGATCTCTTTCCCCTTTTTTCTCTGAACAACAACAGAAAAAAAACCGACAAAAATGGGAAAGGAAAGAAAAGAGAAAAAAGCGCGAGCGACGAAACCTACTGTTTTCCGCCAAACTAAGCTTTTGTTGTCTGGGCGATATATCTTATAATTGGCTGTCATTCTGTAAAGCGTGCCTACTGCAGGCCTCGCACGCTTCGCAGTGAATGGCGAAGCGAGCACTTCGCACACTCGCGCCTGAGCGCGCCTGAGCACCCTCCGACGAAGTGACTCGACCGTAGACCGAAATGTGAATGTATGAAAACACACCACAAGCCGCATTACATACTGTGTAGTAAATGCGGATGAAAAGTATAGTTTGATACTCGACACTATCATTGTTGGTATATATTGGCAAGAAGAGATAGGTGGTGTGCACATTTCCAAAAAGTTATCTGCTACAAAGGTGTAAATAAAGTTGCGCATGACTTTTGAGTGCGCCGTCATTGCTGAGACTTTTTATTACATCGCGGAGGAATACTATATTCCGACAACAACAAAAGCTGGACAGAGCGAGTAACAAGAAAGATGTCTGCCTGCTTGTTCGTGTGAATTCTATCGTCGTCTATGTAACATGTGTGCAGACTAAATCTGATGTTTTGCGACGGTCCCGTCATCTGACCAGTGGATTTTTCCACAGGATTTATTCTTTGATAATTATGTTTTATAACTGCCAACGGACATTTGTTTTGGAGCGGTGACGAATCAGAAAATCAGGTAGGTTTTGCGCTGCAAGCGTAGGCTGCTTCTATCGTCACACTAAGTCAATGCGACCGGGCCATTCACGCGGAGAGTGTAGCGATTGACCTGTAAGTGCCCATAAAGCCGCACAGGGGGTTCTACTGCGTGGTAGTCAACGGAAGGGCTCGGGCACAGCGAACTATAACGGGGGTCGTAACAAGTATCGCTGGCGTGAGTGCGGCTGCCTTGTTTTGCATTGTCCAAGCCCGAACAAGTGCTCTATTCAAAAGTACACATACATTTCGTTTATGACTTCTGCAATCATTGAATACCTGTAATGATGGAAAAGGTCAGGCAGTGAGAGTTCCATGTCACTAGGACCCAGGTTTAGCTTGGTTTGCATAGTGAAAGCACACTAATTTTGGGAGGTCCAAGTGGCAAATCTGCTTTCCTGGATTGATAAATAGGATTTGTTTAATTGTGGCACAAGCGTGTGTCAGTGAGCTATCCTGTGCACATTTGGAAAGTGGTTCATGATATAAATGACTCACCACTAGGAATGGGTTCCAGGGAGATGTCGGCGTCTTCACTCTGTAGAGTGTAGTCTGTTCCATATGTGTGGTAAACTGACAACTAGAAATACATTGCTGAGATGGGACTTGTTGATCTAACCTAACATACATCAGTAGAAATACATTACCAGGTAGGAGATGGTTCTTGATTCTCAAAACACTTTAGGATATGATGATCAACTACCAGTAAATTTAAAATCTTTTGCTACGTGTGTATAAATAAAATTAATCTACTAGTAATTACTGTTCTTGGAAGGTGTCCCCCTCCCCAATATTCATATGTAACAGTTAGATAAATAAGAAGTACATCCTATCGAATCATTGGATATTGAGGCCTACATAGATACTAGAAAATACAAAGGTAAGGTTTTTACGTGCACTATTGCACCATAGACTATTACCACGACTTGTATTTCACAGCAAATACAATTTATGTGCTTCGATAGTAGCTGTAATTGTAATGGAGCTTAAGATATAAAAATTGTTATACATGTTTGAATACAAAAGAAGGTACTTCACTAGAGAATATGTTTACTCTAGCTGCAATCAAATATGTTTCTGTCGCTTCAATGTATGATATTTTAAGGATCAGCTACATGTATATTATCAAAGGAAGGATGAAGCATAAATCATGACATATATTATGTAAAGCCCTGTTTAAGTTGAGTCCTGAAAGCAAATGGGGTCACTTTAGCTTCATAATTAAAGATATAGTCTGCTACACTGTACAATAGTGCAATGGACTTTTAACATTTAAATGTTTAAAATGCAATAAAAAGATTGATATTTTTACTGAAGACATTCTAGGTTCTCTCATGGAAAAGATATTGACATGTTTGGTTATAGAAAGGCATAGCTGTCCAAAGTGTAGATACACTGTAACATAGACCTTTGTCTGAGAATTGTCGTGAATGCATTTCCGAAACTGATTCAAAGCATTTAAATGTAGTTATTGTGTATACCAACGTAAATGATATTTCAACCTTGATCAAATTGTCTGCGTCGTCTGTTGAAAGTAACTACCCCTTGCAAGTTCATTATTTGGCTATAGTATTAGTAGCTAAATATGATGCATGCCTGGTATTCCAACAGAGTTGTAGCTTATACTGTAGTCCCACAATGACTACCAATCTGTGGGACATGGCAACATAGTATAATACTTTGTACAACCAAGTTATAAGACTAAGAATGCATTGCATTTTTATTTCTGTTTTCTTTCAAGAGACTGAATTAGATTGTATTGCAATATGTTACAGATCAAATTATTCTCATGAGCATCCCAGAAATCAATACCAAGGCTCAGGCTTACTTTTCATTCAGAAGCTTTACAATATTTTTTTTTGTTTAAATCGAAGTGTAGCTAGAAGTGTAGAATAAAAGGTTTGCTAAACATTCATGGTATATAATTAATGGATTATGGTGTAAACTATGCATTGTGGACTGCTGCTGGATTTGTACTCACACCCTCAGATATTTCATACAACTGCACATTCACACAAGGACAGCACACACAGCATCAATCATGTAATAATCTTCAAACCTGAAGGACACAGGACTACCAGAAGAAGAGGAAGAAGAAGAGGAAGAGGAAGAAGAAGAAGAAGAAGAAGAAGAAGAAGAAGAAGAATCTTTGGTTATTTGTCTGTTTTTGTGTATTGTGTGAAAAAAAAAGTTTTTTTTTCATTTTTTTTTAAAGTGTGAGCAATATTCTCTTTTTTTTTTCTCTCTCTGAATGGATACAATGTACAGTTGTACGTCATTTAGGATTTTCCACATGGCTTCTTTTTGCTTGATCCCACTCTTGTTTCATACTGAATGATGTATAGAACTCTGTGCCTGAAGTGATACACATTGTAATATATTTGTATCTGGTACTGTATTTTGTAGTCCATAAACACAGCCCAAATCCAGAAACATCCAAGCCTAGTTCCAATTCTCCAAATTCCTAATCCCAAATACTGATCCCAATCTAAAAGTTTCATTCCTGGTGGTTGCACTGGTATGCAATGAGGGAACCGTCACATTTCAGTAGGAGCATATAAAAGTCTTTTATTTGATTAGGTGGGGGGGGGGGGGGGATGGATAAAACCTGAATAAGGGTTTGCTGCAACAGGAACATCTTGATTAAAATCTGTCCACAACAGTTTGTATACCCTCTATGATATTTTACAGCTTTTTCTACATGTGTTGTCTTAAGCCAGTGAATTTTGTTAGTCGGTAGCTTAGATTTTCATACTCAAAATTCATTTTTAGATATGTGTAATGGTATTCAGTCCATGTAACATTTTGTGCAAACTGATAATCTCATTCAGTCCTAAACTGCTCATTAATATGTCCATTTTGTGCCTTAAGATGGCAAGTCATGCAAATTCCAATATAGAGGTCCCTTTCGTACATTGCACAGCATTGCCATGTGTGTACTGATAACAAAACTTACTGAACTTGTGGTTGGGCAAATCTTTTCTTTTTAAAAGCCAGGCTAACCTTTTTTGGTGCTTGATTGCTATATGTTGATGAGATTTGACTTCGATGCTCTATGAGCTCCTTGCCGTGTACAATGTTCTTCAACAAAAGTCATGCTCCTGTTCTGTCAGGGCTGTGGTTTACAACAAGAAACATCAGCATACATTTTACTTTTGAACACACTGATAGAAGCAAGTGGACTGAACTCTGGGATCAATCACATTATTATGAGCCCCAAGTTGTAGGCTGCCCTCTATAGAGAGCTGATATGTATTACAATTCGCACCACAGTGAATAGGGCATTTGTACTTGAGGGGTCTTAATAGGAAGTATAACTTTTTTTTTCTTTTTTTCTTGATAGAAAATACACTGGTCTGTAGCCTGGTAGAAGGTAGCACTTGAAAACTAGCAATCTTGCTGCAAAAGAAGAGAATAAATCATTGTGATTGATTTGTATACTTATGTGTACATGCATACATTGATGCTTGTTCAGCCACTTCATTGAAAATCAAATTATGTGGTAGTTGTATTTTAGGGAAAATAGGAAGATGGAGGAACTGCTTAAACAACAACAACAGCAGCAACAGCAACAATAACAATAGCAGTCATAACCAATGCTCTGTACATAAGTAGTGCGTACATAAATACATAAAATGAATACAACTACATTGTATACTGGTGCTTGAGTTTTATTGTTTCCAGTACGTATTGCAGATAGAGTAAAGCACAAATGTTGGTTGATGACTTAATGATGCTTTACAATCTCGGCCCCGTTTTATCAAAAGATATTAATTGATTGTAAATTCTCTTACCACACAGGCTGCTATAGACTTATGATAGAAATCAACTATATAATCAATCATAACTCTTTATAAAACAGGGCCCACTCTTGTAGGTCATTGTGCTTGATATTGGAATAAATCTTAAATTGTATTTTGTGCAGTACAATAGCAACTCTGATGGTACTGTAAACTACAATTGTAAGCTTTCAAGCAGTGGACTTAATGTTTCACCTAATAAAGTGTCAGTGTGAGGCAAATGTATACATTCTTGTTCACATAGGATAGAAGAAGATTAACAGGATTTCATTTCATAAAAACTTAAATTTGTCAGGTGCTTCTTAAGCAGAGTTTCAAGGCATATTGATAAAATTTGGTAAAAAAAGAAAGGACTTGTAGAAGACAAACACCTGTTAACAAAATGCCTCTGATATGCATTTTTATCAATGAGATAGAAGACACTTGGCTGGCAGGAGCTGGTATCTTGTAAAAAAAAGAACCCGACAAGATTTATTAGTTATCTTTATTTGGTGGAACTGATATCTGTGCTTGAAATGCAAATTCATACTACTGTAGTGTACATTTAATAAACAATAGTGATTTCTTTCTGCTAATAATACATTTGCAGAGTGCCCTGTACATGTAGCTATTGAATTGCTACTGTACAAACTACATTAATCACAACTTGTGTAATCACTCTAGATACCCTTAAAATTTTAATTCATTTAAACCTTCCAACGTGAAAAGATTATGGCGTTTAAAAAATGCAGTTTGTATGATACATATTGGACAACTCCAGAGAAGCACTGCAATCCAATACCATTGTGTCCGCTAGAAGAGCTTCGCAAAACTTTTCTCTTCCGATTTGCCGTACTTCTGTAATTGCCATGTCATCTCTGAAATGTCAAGCATCTCAAGTTCACCTCTGAGTTGAACTTTTGTATTTTTTTTTTGGAAAAATGTCATTCGGCCTCCTTAGGGCCGGCCCTAAACCTTGAACTGGGACCGCTGCTCTTTGTAGGGCGGGGAGGGGAAAAAGTGCATTTCGCTGGCTGCTTTTGCTGGGAGGAAACAAACATTCGTTACAGAATGTAATACACGTCAAATATTTAGCAAATGTCCAACGAGATTTGTCAGATGACATTTCTCTCCTATCGCAGCACAAATATTGCCCAAATTTTTCGTGCAAACATGTTTTATTAAGGGAGGAAGAATGTAATAAGGGCGGCGAACTGAAACAAAGAGGGTTACATGCCGAGTATTGATTTGATGTGACAAATGGCCATTGGACAATGTTCCGTCGCTGAAGTACCAAGTAGTTCCCTCTTGTTTTGCTTGGTTGTACTTTCTAAGACTGCTCCTACATGTACAGGTAGGGTTTGACCTTTGTACAATCGCAAACTTTTCAAAGTCTGTGTGATAAACTGTGGGTCATTATTTACATTGTGCATTCATTTCTTACGATACCAGGTTCTTAAATTCGCCAGCGGGGTTATCTCTGCTGAAATGATATTTCGTGCCATGGGATCTCCTGTGAATGGTGCCAAGAATGTTGTCAATTGTATATGGAATGATATCTCTTTTTGCCCTCTCAATCTTTCTCTCTTTTTTTTTTCTCTCTCTCTCTTGTGGTTGTTTTGTTTGTTTTTGTTGCATCAGGAAGAGGGAAGACATACGAATGTCATTTATCCCTGCTAAGGATTCAACATCTTGTTTTCTCTCTTTCCCTTCCTTTATTACATCAAAATGGGGACAATGGGAGATTACTATCCAGGGACATATATCATTCTTCATGACCCCAATATCTTTCTTATTGTGTCTTGCAGGAATATACAAGATGCAGAACAGCGTGCCTAAAATGACTTCCGACAAGGAGCTGAGCGACTTGCTGGACTTCAGCGCAGTAAGTACTGAGGGCACTCGACAGGAAGAGGCCCTTTGAAATTAAGTTGATCACTATCAGAGACAAAGTGCTCAAAATGTGTACAGATGTTGCTGCAACTGTGGACCTTTATAATAAAAAAAAAGGAATCCTTTAATCTACATTGAAGGTATAATTTAACACTAGAATTTAAGAGGTATGACAAGTCTGTTTCAAACTAGCAAAGTATACAATAAAGAATTTGAAGTACCGGTAAGTACATGTATCAAAACTTTCAATCAAACTATCAATTTTGATTTCTTGAGTACATGTACTGATACATTTTTTGTATCAATGTAAAAGTAGCTTCATTGGTTACATTCTCTCTCTCTTTTTGTTTTCTTTTTTCATTGTTGTTACAACTTGATGTGCCAGCTCTCTGAGTGCATAAATGACATTTCCTACAAATCAAAAAGTCTGTTTGCTGAAATCATCAGGAACATGAACGTACGATTGTAGGATGATGATCTCGGGGTGACAGACTAGAGCTGTCAAGTCTGCCTTTAATATTCTACAGAAGGCTCCCTAAAAGATTAATTGCTTCTTCATATCCCGACCTGAGACTACTGTAAAGCAAAATATTTACGCGGCATGAAAGTTTTGCGAATTAGAGCCGATGGCCTTTTTTGCAGCATGAAATTTTTCTGAATTGCCACCAGCATTCAATGCATACAATGTATGGTGTAGACAAGAACTTTCGAGTATATTTTAATTTCGCAAATCTTGGCTCTCGCGAAATTTGCAAAATTTGAGCACATGAACATTTCTGGTTTTACAGTGTGTCAAAGCTTCCCTGAATTAGGCATTTTCATGTCATGTGGAGATGCATTTAACACCTACATGTAACTACAATTATTGTATCTCCCTGGTTGCTCCATAGTAAACTCTGTGATTTTGAAGGGTGAGTGTTGGCATGGATCCCATGTAGCTAACACTTTACACTTCTTACACTCGCCTGTCTGAGTATCTGTAAAGATTTTCCGTATTTTCTTGGTCGTGGAATGCGATGATAAACAAACATGTGTGCTATGACATGTATTTGGAGCACAACCGGTGGAGCTAAAATTGTCGCAGGCCGAGTGTGGTTGATGTCTGTGCCGCTATAAATAGGGGGTTACATGATGTCATGGTCTGCATCTTGCCTTCTGTTCCAAGTTCTGTCGGCAGTCTCAAGTTTGTGCAGAGTTGTGTCAACATTGCCCCAATACAAACATAGGATGTATCTATTGAGGGATGTATTGTAACAGGGCTTTGTTCTCTGTGTTGACAGCAATAAATGCCTTGGAAAAAAAATGCAAAGAAGAGACTGAGGTAAAATATAGTAATATGCCTGACCGCTTAGGATATGGTAGAACAGGTACTTTAGCACTTCTTTGTATCATAACTGAGTAGAAAATAGAGGTACATGTAGATGTGTACTACAGGATTCCACAATCTGAAGAGAAATTGTACAAAAACACATTTATAATTCTATCGATATATTTGTTGATATTTTTGAATTCAATAACATTTACGTACGTGGAACTATATTGATTAACATGCAGTGGTAATGTGGATGATGAGGAAATATTCATTTTGAGGGGGGGAAAAAATCAATCTGAAAAATTAACCAACTGCGGTTGAAAAACAAGATGGAAACCCACACAAGCAGGATGATTACAGAATGCACAGTGTGGAAAAATCATTAAACACAGATTGAGCTAAATGATAGTCACAGAAAACAAATACAAAAAGAAATAAAACAACAACAAACAAGCAAGCCAACAACCGTAGTTGCCAAGTTAAAAAGTGTAAAATTACACATTCAATCCTAGAGATACCAGAGGGTCGTTTCGGATGGTAATGGGCAAAGAAGGTTCTTCAACCAGATACTGATATTTACTCTCCATTAGTGTTGCCTAGGAAAGAACACATATGTCAGAGATATTTCCTGAAATGATCTCCCTCCAATGTGTAGAACTGCTACAATCCTGATCAGCATTGTGGAAAACATGATGCTTCAAAGGTATCCTAGAATCAGTGCCAAGGTTACGCTCATCTCCCGACTGATATCATGAAATTTGAGCTTTTTTTGTCATATTTGTGTCAACATCAATACTAATGATCCCACCTACTAAGGGGTGTTTCAGGGTGCATCAAGTTCAAAGGTAGCATCTCCCTTTCTTCCTAATCAGAACTTGTGCTGTGAGAAAGAACATTTTAGGGGTGCTCTCCATTGTTACCTCATCATGTTTCAAAATGGAAAAGTTGTCTCTGAGAGAAAGCTACTTTGAGGAAAGTTGTGTAAGGATACTCTTAGAAACTGCGTGAGGAAGATATGGGAAGAAAAAATGAGAAATTGTGATATAGCGCTCACCCTATGATTAGAAATTACACATTAAAGTGCAACAAATTTAATGCTACAAACTTTTCAATTTCATGTAGGCCTATTATTTCCATGGCTTAATCAGGACCGAGAACATATTTTGGCTGAAACACATCCATTGTCTCTAATTAATGTCTTATATAATGATAAATCCACATGAATAATCGCAAGGATTTCATTTCCTTTTCAGAACAGTTATTTTCTAACTAATTTCAGATAGATTCTATCAAATGCACAGTCTAAAAATTTTGACATTGGGCAGTAGGACATTACTTTGTGGGAACCATGCATTACTGTGGCATTGTGCTGGCGGTCATATCAAGCACCATCAGCTCCTGCTCTGAATATGCACTTCAGTGCTAGTGTGGAGAGTCACTGTCTCCGTGTGACAACTGTGTCCCATACCCTTCCTCTGTGTGCGTCTGTCTGTGTAGTGAGTGTATTTATGGATGTATACATTTATGTGTCTTTGTGACAGACAGAAAGAGACAAACAGATAATCGATAAAGAATATGAAAAAGAAGCTTGTGTCTGTCACTATTTAAAGTTTCATAGTGTATGTTGTTTACTTGTTCACACCATTGGTAAAGTCATGGGCATTGTGCTTGGATAATTAAGTCAAGTGTATTGTGAACGCTAAAAGAGGATTATATAGTGGAACAAACATAATGAATGAAGATTTGTTCCAGTGATGCATTTGCCCGAACTGTGAGACTGCTATATTATTTTTCACTGCAGTCTTGTCAATTGGGGTTGTAGCACGAGTGTAATTTGTTACTGTGGATACCAAAGGATAAAATAAATGTGCATGGTTTAGTGTAATGCCCACATACTGGCTTTCATGTGGGATGGTTTACATGAGCCATTACCAGTCACTGCATAATCCGGAGCCCCACTCAAACAACAAAAGCTTGCCTCCCAATACAACCCTTATCTGTATTTTTATATCAGACAGTAAACTTATGGTATCCCTGTAGCATCTGAAAACAACAACAACAACAACAAAAAACCCACCACAATCAGTGTGGCTCAATTTTATCTGATTCAAACCATATAGTTGTAGGTATTGTCATGTATTTTCTGCTTATTGCTTGTTTAAGACACCCAATATGCGATGTAAATGAAATTCAGCATTTGGTGTATTGTGTAAATGCAGCCCTGTGTAGTGTACAGTGTATAAAGTTTGTTATCACCTGTTGTACAATATATTGCCGGCAGATTCGTGGTATTACCAGTGCTATTATGAATGGGAGTGAGTGGGAAGGTGGTCTGGATGCATTGGAAATTACACCTTTTTCATGCATTTTTCATGATGTAAATCTGAATTTTACGTCTGAGATCCATATTTTGTCCTCATTTTCTGGTATGTAGATGTTAATGTACTGTTTGGTATCAAGCCCATGAAGGTCCTTTTTATAGTACAAAATAGATTTAACATCGTGAATCTTGATACACACAAATTTCTTCTGTTCCGCCTAAGTGAAATTTTGTTTTCCTTTTTCATTTGGAAACAGTATTTCTTTGCCTTTGTACAACAAACCAATGTCACCATCAACAAACCAGAGTACTTGATGTGACATTAGCATGCGCATCATATAAGTGTTGTAGTATCATACAGGTGTACAGTGTACATTGCGTTCAGTGCCTCTACGATGTATCATGGTTCCGAATATCAACCAGTGCAGCACGGAAACCGTTGAGTTCGTTCACAGGTATACCAGAAGTGGCAGTGAAACTTGTTCCTTTTTTTTCTCTTCTATGCCAGTCTTACAATCAGTGCTTATTGGCTCGTGCATACCTACCTTGAGTGATATATTTGATTTTCATTATGTTGTTTG
Source organism: Diadema antillarum (assembly GCF_040938485.1). Taxonomy (NCBI): domain Eukaryota; kingdom Metazoa; phylum Echinodermata; class Echinoidea; order Diadematoida; family Diadematidae; genus Diadema; species Diadema antillarum. Next base: position 172,437 of record NW_027272033.1, on the reverse strand, counting down.
CCGTAATTAAAATCAATTTCCCTCCCGACGGAGGGCTGCTTTGCATAAGCTCAAGTGCAGACCCCAGGTGAGTAATGACCTTACGTGAGAACGGCCCCATATGTTGCTCGCTCGCTCTCTCTCCCTCTCTCACTGTGCTCAGTGGCAGTAAAGTGTAGTGAGATTGAGACTCTTTAGAGCTATCTATCAAACCTATGTATACCTTTCAAATGCCCCTGCAACATAAAGAAGCCGAAATGTTGTTATACCTTTTGTATCTGAATTTATCATATTAGTGTTTTGTTTTTTTCAGCTATTGAAAGGGTAGCGTTCTAGCTGAGGACACAGTGGTAGTAAACTTTGGAGAGTAATTTCATGTTTAGCCCAAGTGTGCTGGTTTCAAGAAACATACACTTGGGAGAGTAATTTAATGTGTTGCCAGAGTGTGCTATTTTTTTTTTTTTTTTTATAATGTTGACCAATCACTCACTCATACATAGGACTTGCATACTAAAAGTTACAGTAATGTTTCCTCGAGTGATATTTAAAACCTCTGTTATCCATCTTTACATACACGTATATGAATGATCTTTGGGAAAATTTCATTGACAAAAATGAAATATCACTCTCATATTGTTGCAGTTGTGAGTGTATAGATTGTATTTGATTAGAAATGTTGTGAATGCAAATTCAACCGTCATCATAATGATGTGAAATCCAATATATTTGTGAACAACTCTGCCTTTTTGAATTATACTGGACCCAGAATACCTTTTCTATGATGGCAGTGGAGTTTTTTCCATTTAAAAGTCCATTATGCTCACAAACTCCCCAAAAAGATCATAGCAGAGCTATCAAAAGTATTGCAGCATGTACTGATATATTATATAAACAGTGTGAGTTACACAATTGTATGATGACAATGTTTTTATTGATTCCTAACAAGTGCTTATTTTACACAGTGGGTACAACAATGTTTAATGACCTTGTGCGATCATTGCAATGGAACAATACTTTCACACTAATGGTACAATTGTACTTGCTATTTCCACAGCATTTACACATATAAAGCTTTATAAATGTAACCACCTTTGGTCACATCTCCCAATATCCCAGAAGATGTTTTTTTTTTTCCCCAAGATGACCCCTGACCTACAATTGTAATAATGACATTTTTAAAGTATCAGACTATGCTGGCAGTTTGTTTAGTAGAGATTAATCTAAAGTGCTTATGTACTCCAATTGTCTTGACTTCGACTTCGAATGCTAAAAAGTACAGTGTAGGCCTACATACCGTACAATGTTTTGTGTACGTGTATTACCTACCCAGGTATGTAGTGATCTACAATGTATGGGCAAGCTCAGGTAGTGTAGTGTTATATGTTGGATTACATGCTCAGTCTGTAGTGTAAACGTTACTTGAGATTCCGACTACTAGTATTAAGCAGAATGGTTTGACGTGTTTACCTTGTGAGTCACAAAATCCATGCACATATTGATGGTGATTTCTGTTCCAGACTTCTGCCTGCTTTGATGGCTACTAGGTTGTACACTTCACTGGTGCTATGGTATAATCTCATTTGATATGTGTATGGTGTTTATGAGTATCTAGTGTGTGAGACATTGTGAGTGTTTGACTTGAAATCTTTAAGGTGATTGTGGAATTAAAAAAAAGTTAGTACAATGTAGGCCTACTGTTTTTGTGTGAATTCCATAGATTAAAAGTATACCACTGGCCTTTTACATTCCATCAGTGTGTATAAATCATTGTACTTATTCAATGATTTTTCATTTTCTCCCTTTGATAGTACTTTACTCCTTTTTTTGTAGCACTTTGCTAATAGTATCTCCAGCATATTTTTCCTTTCAAAACTTGTATAATGGACTTTACCCCTGGGAGAGAGAAATATGGTTAACCACATTTAATACAAAACTTTGCTTAAGAAACAGAAAAATACACTATGATCACATTTTAAAGTTCATGTATATGTTTGATATCCCATGAAAAAAAGGGCAATAGAAATCATAGTTTCTCTGAGATTTTCCTTGTACACTTGTACTTCCAACAGGTGTATCCAGTGTTGAGGCTGAAGAATGAGCCTGAGGCAGAAACTGTATCAAAATAGAAACTTCTGTATATTCAACAATTGGAAATGAATGGATTTGTATTTCTGTATTTATGACAACCTTTATTAAATCCTTGTGATTCATGACAAAACTAAATACAGTTTTGCATGAAATACATGTTTGATGCAAAGTTATCAAACAGTTGCAATAGTGATGTTCTTTTTAACAGTATGCATATCAAGGTACATATGCTGTAATTATTAAAGCTTCGTTATATACAAATGTAGTGAGATGTTTTATTTTTGGTGAAATTTGCCTGCTGTCTGCTTCCATCACTTGAAAAATACTGATGAAAGTACAACTGATGAAAAATTCATATGACTCATTATTTTTATAAATATTTTTAAGACATGGTTGTGAATTGTACAGTACTGTGGAAAGCTCTGGGACTATATGAAAGATACTGTTTTAGAGATCATATATACTGCATGTTGTGAGAAAGAGATAAGCAGATATTAGATAGATAGAAAAAAGAGATATACACAGATAGAAAGAAGAGAGAAAGAGAGAGATATGGATAGATAGATACAAGTGTAGATAGATAGATAGATAGATAGATAGATAGAAATAGATAGATAGATAGATAGAAAGATGGATAGATACATGTAGATAGAGAGAGAAAGAGTGTTAGCAGAGTGAGAAGAAAAAGAGAGATAAAAATAACAGTCGTGGAAGCCAGAGTTGAAGGCTGATTCTGCACACTGCTTTCAACAGCGACTTGAGTATCCAGGCCGATACGAATGACACACTCAAGGGCCCCCACTCTGGCGGTGATAATCTTGCTCTATTATCCGCCGAAGAGCCAGAAGTGGTTCGTCTTCGCCCCGACTCTTCCGACGGCCAACCAATATTAGGCTTGCGCATAATATTACACACTTCCCCCACCTAAAGAGGCATGGTACATCAAACACAACTGTATATTTATCATGAAACTAATTAAAACAGCTTTGAAAAAAGTAAAAGAAACCAATAGTTTATCAATTTAAATGATCAGTCAACCAAATTTATAAGCCTTTTTTTTTTGGGGGGGGGGGGGGGGGGTTGCCAACAACTTATCACAAGTTAAGATGTTTATAAGTTGATATTGTTTGTTTCAATGGTTTGGGGATTTCCTTAGTATTTTTAGCTTTCAAGAGAGTTGAGTGGAGACTAAACGGCTGCCTGTTTGAAGAGGCAAGTGTTTTAAATTTTGTGCTTGAAAGGGAATTAAACGATTATCTATAGTATATAGGTGTTGGTTTCGAAGGTATGACCATTGTCTGTATTTATACGTACGTGTGTGTGTGTGTGTGTGTGTGTGTGTGATTTGCTGTGAGCGTAGGGCCCCCTTAGACTTTGTCCTGGTTGCTTTACCTTTTGGAAATCTAATTAAGTGTTTGATTTGTCAACAAAAGGAAGTCTGGCTTTGTTTTCTGTAGTATGTGGTATAATGTACAGGTGGTGAGTTTCCTTTTCTTTACTTTGTTTTTCTTTCGCTTTTTTTTTTTTTGGTCGGGTACAGAAGTGGATTTGCTGAAGGTTGTTAGGCTAGAGATTATTATTATTTCTTTTTTGTTGTTTACAGTTTACCAGTTTAAATTCACCTGGCCTTTTTGAAACGTGAAAGTCCATTCAAAGGAGGGAACGAAAAGTGTCCGTTGTGGAAAATTGAGACATGAGAAAGACAGATTTGTATGAAAGGTTGGGAGGGATGAGATATTTTCCGAAATGTGACAATTATTTTTTTGTCCTCTCAATTTTCTTTTACAGATGTTCTCACCACCAACAGGGGCTGCGGGTTCCAAGAACGGGAGTCATGGTGGGAATATGCACCATTCAAGCTACAAGCAAGGTAAGGGTCATCTTTGACCTGTAACCATTTGCAAGGACAATGAGCATTAACCCCCCTCCCCCCCCCCCCCCCCCCCCCCCCCCCCCCCCGCCCATGGAGGGGGAGGGGAGGTATCAATGGGAAATACCTGTTTTACAGTGTATAGCAAAATCAGTTCTTCCTCTAAGTTAATATGCAGAGATACATATGTTTCTCCCCCATGTCTGAAAATGGAAAGTTGGTGCTAATGCCCAATAGATTGTACTTTCGATGGGCAAGTGCCCATTTATTTCACTTGCCCGACAGTGAGTCATAGTTGCCCCTGGTAGAGTGGGTAAATTGGTTTGTAGCACCCTGCAAGGTGCTCCGCTATATTGGTTCGTGCCTCTCTTCCAGTGTCGATACAAGTGTGTGACATCCTGAACAAGTTGATGGATTTGATTCATGCCTCGCTTGCATTTTGCCTTGAGTATCATAATAATATCAACAGTATACATTTGTGCGTGGGTTTGATGATGGTACATCTATCTGTGTTTGTGTGTGTGTGTGTGTGTGTGTGTGTGTGTGTGTGTGTAAAAGATAGTTTGCAAGCAATCAGTGATGTGTGGGGATGATAGGATGTTACTGGTACACCGATAAGAGAGCACAGACCTTTTGACTGGACGAGGGGAGATATATTCAGCTCATTTACCATCGGTCAAAGGATAATACTTGGACTTTGAGAGCTGCACACTCTTTCAGCGCCTCTTTCCTTTTTTTTTGTGGTTCCCCTAATTTTTCACCTCGCATGAAAGGGGCAATTATAGTTTCACACAGGTTGCACAGCTCCAAAGTGAAGAATCAAAAGGATGGCCCTCGCCTGACAAGGGGAATTGTGGGATAGGATGGATTTTATACCCAGTGAATGACGTGAGGACTCTCGTCCATATGGACACCACTGATGACATGGGGAGGGGCATAGCCGAGTTGATTTGATGTGATTGAATATTAGAAAGATCATGGTAGTATACAGTGTGGGCAGTTTACATGCACAAAATACATGAACACAAAGTGAGACACACACACACATATATACACACAGCTATACAGTTACACACATCATTCATTGGGCCTATTGCTATTACAGTGATTATTATCAGAGTCTGTAAAAATCAAAATAGAATGTGACACTACTTCTGTATGTAAGCATGGATATGAGTTTCACTGAAAATCAACAATTACAACAACAACAAAAACTATTTCTTTTGTTGTTGTTGTTGAAAGAAAGCTGTTCTGTAGCCAAAGTACATGTTGTATGTCTCCCAGTGATAATTTTTTTTTTTTTTAGGAGTCACACTTTGATCTGTAGTGAAATCACTGGAAAGATATGGAAATTACATTGTTTCCAGGAAATTACGATCTGTAGAGTAAACCTGTCTGTAAAGACCATAGTAAGGAGGACAGAAAAGACAGCCTTCATGGGGGTAATTGGCTTTATAGACAGGTTCATTACCATTTTAAATACTCTGAAGGGAAGCAGATTTCATGGTGCTTAAAGGGTGTGTACAGTTCTGGTTGAGGTGAAGATTTAGCTTTTAACGTTTTGCGAGATATTCAGAAACCACTCTATGAGATGTCAAAGGGCATGCAATTCTAAGGGGTATCACAAGTTTATTTGATGAAAATCGGTTTTGAAATGGCTGAGATATCCAAAAACAAGGTGAAACGAAGAGATCCTAATAAAAGACGTGGCCTGTCGCCTTTTATTATTATCACTTTTTTGGATATCTCAGCCATTTGAAAACCAATTTTCATCAAATAAATGTTGAATCCTTCTTAAAATTACATGCTCTTTCATATTTCACAAGAGGTTTCTCCTTATCTCACTTAAGAATGTTATATACCTGAATCCCCCCCTCAACCAGTACTGTACAGTCCCTTTAATGGGCAGGTGGTATATAAACAGGTGGCTGCTGGAGTGGGTTTGACCATACAACTGTAACTATGAGACATGAAGATCATCCTTAATATCATTATGAGGCTTTTATGCGTGATTTGGTAGAATGTAATTTTATGGCCATCAATTTGGGGTCAACATCCCACTGGAAAGTTTATGTGTCCATATTAATTGGTTCCCTTCCCAAGCAGTCAAGTTACAAGTGTACAAGTGATGTAGATATCTGTGATAGCTCGTTCTTAACGGTTTGTTACTTGTGAATGTATGTAGAAGAAACAAACAAAAACAAATAAAAAGCGAGTATGGTGGGCCATTATGTGTTTTTGTTTTAAAGGAATAGTTAGAATCAAAGTCAAAGGAATAGTTTTAATGATCTATAAAGTTTGGGGTATATTGCCTTACAATTTTTGGTTTGATTGGTCTGCAGCCTGTACTGGATTGTGTTTCATTTTATTTTGATTTTTTTTTTGTAATGTTGGGAAGGGAGTTGAAAGGAGATTCAACCCAATTTCACCGTACAATTTGTTCATTCATAATTACATAAAATAAGAGTGCGCAGAAAGGGAAAATATCCAGTATATTTTGAATCGCTTTATAAGTATACTGAAGTCATAGTTTTGACAAGCTTTCAGAAATGAATTCCCTACAGGTGTATGTATAGCATCTGATTGTGTAGATTACAACACGTGCAGTGTGTACATACACAGTAAACAGTGCGCCTTCTATTTCGTTCATTTCTCATTAAAAATGAGCGGGCGGTGTTAAGAGTAGTGGCTGTGGAGAAATCGCGGCAGGCGCTCCTGCGGGGCAGGTCTACGGCCTCGAGCCCATGTGACTGCAGGCAAGGATGATGCCGAGGGCCAATCATAAATAAGCCTATTCATGGTGCATAAGCGTTGTTTACTATCACTGCCAAGGTGATTTATGGTGGCATGAGTGGCTGGTAGATAGCGGGATTAGAGCTTTTGTGCCCAACGCTGCCATTATTTATACATATGCTTACGGCGCATTTGGCCCCCTTTGTTTGGGCATATCTGCACCTTTCACCAGCATGAAAGACGGGTGATTCAAGGTGTTCAGTTGGAGTCAATGAGGTAGTCATGAAAGACATAGGCCATGGGATGCTAAAAAGACGTTTTCTGTGGCGAGTATTTTTTACTTGGAATCAAGGGGGTTAACCTGCGTGTAAAGGAAAAATCTATTCCAGTATTGAATCTCAAGATTGTAATCTGTATAGCTCTAGATAGTCAAATGGTGGGTGTGTTTACTGTTCGGAGTGTTAGCATGATAATCTCTTTGCTGTATAACATTTGCTGAATCTATGATGAAATATATTCAAGAAGAATTAAACTAATTATCAGTTTAGATATAGTAGGGTGGTGATGGGGAACAAATTCTCTGGACAGGAAAAAACAAAGCTGCATTGAAATTAATTTGGTGCTGGAAGGGAAAGCACCTACATTGTAATCTGGTGGAGTGGTGGCCCAGTGCAATATCATTCCATGCTTGTTGTCACTATTCGTGTCAGTGATTACTACAAAATTTGTCTTTTTATGGAAGAAATCTGTCCAAGAAGAAGGATCTGACTCCAAGGAAGAATCTAACCTGAGGGATTGAAGAAAATTGTAGTTGAAATCATACACGGTTAAATGCAGCTAGTATGCCGGATGACCTTGTGCTGCAAGTGGTATGAAAAATCATTTGAGTAGAATCTGTGTATTTTTTAACCTGCAGGAGACAGAAAGGCTAACATATTCCAAGTGCATTTGTCTCATTCCACTTTTTTATTGCCACAGTTAACCAGTCGAATTGTTAAAGAAATAGATGGCTCTCCTATTTGGAAGAACTTCAGTGTAATCGTCTTTCTTGAAACACATTTATAGATGTGTCACGAGTTTCAGACTGTTAACACACCACAAGGAATCTCCTCCCTGACCTAAACAGCCAATGATGTTCCATACAGCATCTACATCACAAACGCTGTAACCTGTCAATCAAACATGCAACTCTTGATACACTTGCATATATGGGAGTACGTACGTATTTGTATGCACTGTGGCGGAAGTGATTACAAGGTCACGCTATGCTCCGCATCCTCAATCCTGATTTAGAACTGTTGACACTCTGCCACATTAATCACCTGCCCATAGGTGTGTGTGCAAAAATTGTGCACATAATGACACATTTGCACGGAAAAGGTTGAACAATTCACATTACAAATACACACCTGAAGTGGAGTAAAAGCTGGTTTTAAAACACCCCTTGGCCATGATAACTATTAAGTGTGGGATGAGAATGCGATTCAAGTTTGAATTCAGACTTATTAGTATTCATTGATTGACATGAAATGCGATTAGAATCGTGTTTTCAAATGAGATATCAGTATGAAAGGAGGATAGGAATGTGATAAGAAGATATAAAGGGAAAGATGAAGGATAGATGCATTTGATAAATTTTGGCCCAGTTTTACACAAGGTGCTACAACTGATGCATCAGTTATGTAAATTATCTGGCTTTGTTTCCACTGTGACTGAAATCTAAGGAAGTTTTCATAATTGCCAGTAGATGGAATGCAATATTTCTGTCAAGTCTGAATCCCCGAGTAAATCCCGCAGACCTCCATCTTCCTTGAAATCCATTAACCCTGCCTTAGCGGGCGAGGAAACTACAGAAGCATGTATCAAGTTTGGGCCTTTACCACTCCCTCCCCCCCCCCCCCCCCAAGACACACACTTTCATTTCTTCTTTTTCGTCGGCACTGATTCCGCTAAGCCCTTCTGCTTTATGTCGCTGATTCTCTCTCGAATCTGTGAATTCACGGGCGGAGATTTCTTTGGGGTCAACGGGGGCTAGGAGAAGAATAAGAGGCAAAAGTGCAATTTCCCTCGTTCTCCAGCAGAATTAAGCCCGGACTGGTTGGGATCTCCGGGGAGAGGATGGTTGGAGGTTCGCACGTTTTCTTTTTTTTTTTTCCTTCCTCTTCTTTCCTTCTCCCTTCTCCTTTCAAATGGGGGCCCACTTCACAGCCCCGATCACTGAGGAGGTAAGCAAGCTTGATGCTGCTGCCTCTCCCGTTCCCCTCCCGGTCAGGGTGTTTTCGTCTCCCCCCTTCTCCGAGCCTCCACCTTGCTCCTCCATCTCTCCAGCTCTTCCCTATGACGAAGAGGCCTCTGAAATCCAGAAACATTGATTGTAGCCCGAGAAATGAGTTAAGCTTCTTACCGGACCTTGCCGTTTGCTCATGTTTTGAGTGCAAGAAAAAAAAAAGAAAAAAAGGAAAATATTGTGTATACAAAATGAAAGGACTGGGCTTTGTTTAAGTTTTGATGGGCTACAAAGGAGGAGGTTGTGCATGACAAAGTGTATATAGTCGAAAATGTAAAACTTATTAATTTGATGGATAATCTACCTCACTGCATGTCAGTCTATGATCGTAGATACTATGAATATGATTATTATATCACAGTGTATGATTATTGAAGTCATTATAATATCTCTGGAGAAAATATTATCTTTACTTTAGAATTTTGTAGCCTTTTTACCAGGATGTCCTTTTATTGCATTATCATGTTTAAGTCACTCTGAAATGTTGATCCACTGCTAATAGTATGTAACATATGAATTTTCCCTCCCATTATACATTGTGATATAAGCCTATCAGTGATACAAAACAGCTTGACAAAATTTGGAAGAGTATACTTGCCATTTTAATAACAGATATGCAGAAAATGTTCAATCTTGCTGTGCTTTTTAATAGCCTGCAATAAGTAGGCCTGCCCTACATGTACATACCATTTGTAGATATCTTTGTCCAAGTCTTTCAAAGTTATGGCATAACTTGAACATTCACATTATCTGTGAGTTTCCAAACTTCTGACTATGCAAACAATAACTAGTGAGCAAGTAAAACAAGTAAAAATTATCTCTTATATGCCATTACAAACATACTAAAGATTCATCTCGCCTATAAAACTAGTATGAAGTATTAACTCAATTCAGGGATTTTTTATTGTGTTTTATTTATTTATTCATCTATTTTATTTTATTTCACTTTTTGCTTTATTGATAAGAACTTGAAATAATGTAGCAGTAAATAACATTTGACTTCTTTACAACTTACAATTATGAAAGGAACACAGGGCTAAGTAGGAAGATTTACATCCACAGGTTTTTGGGTGATTTTGCAAAAATATCTGAGACCATGGGAGGTTTTTAAACCAGAAAATTTGTGCTTGAGATTATTTGCCCCTCTGCCGTCTTTTCATCAGCGGCTCCTCCATAGACTGAGTTCAGCGTTCAAGGGCAGCTGAGAGTTTGCCCCGCTATACAGAAGAGAGGGAGAGAATAGGAAGGAAAGAAATGATTTATCCATATGCCATAACTGCCTGAAATCCCCCCTGGATGAAATGGCTTCAGTACATTTGTCTTCCCAGATCTTATACCACTGTTGAGAGGTGTAGTAGAAAAAGTATTGGTATAGCATAGCATTAGAGTATTGTGTTGGGCAGCTTTATAGTGATGATCCACATTGTCATTACCGAGCAGAACTCTTTCATCCAACTCCAATCCCTCCCCTCCCCCTTCCCACTCCCAAAAGAAAGAAAGAAAGAAAAAAAAATGCTGACATGTATGAATATTTGTGAAAAAGATAAATAAAAACTCAAATTTCGCTATGGTAACTGTATTGTGCTGTCTTCTGACTTCGCTCAAGAAAATGCCGAATTCCGCAACTCAATATAGTTTCATAAAAAGAATTTCCAGACAGTGGTGATGTGCTTTATTTACATTTCGATGTTCAAGTGATATTGATATGGATCTCCCCATGTACGTGGTGATATGATGTCTTTAAGCTTAAATTGACATCAAAGTGAAATAAAAGCAAAACTGTACGAGAGCGTACACCTTTTTAGTTGTTTCCTGAAATGATGTAAGGGCTCTATGATTTGATGACTCTGAGTCATTCAAACGGAATTATACCAAGTAGAAACAATGGTAGCACAGGGACTGATCGGTGGGGAGATCCTGTTTCAGACAGAAGAAGAGATTGCAATTATCAAAAGAAAAAAATATCTGGTGATTGCTGGACTGGACTCTGACATGGCTTGTGCTGTCCAGCGCTAACCAAACGTGTTTCCAAACAAGAAGATGTATCGATTTCTTCTCGCTTGACTGCCTTCCCCCATGTTTCTGTGTGGCATTGAATCCCGTGATAACCCAATCAAATGCCCGGAGCGCTGAAACAAGCTTGCGGACTCATTAGCCTCAACCCACTTCAACACTCCCATCGCATCCCCTTTGCTTTGCCCTCTTTCCACTCTTCTGCTTTGTCCCTGTTATGAGTGGGAGTCAAATTGTAATGGAAAGACTAGAAACGTACGGGGGGGGGGGGGGGGGGGGGGGAACGGATAGAAGGAAAGACGAAGAGAGATGAGAGGAATAGGAGAAGAGTAAGGGATGGAGACAGAATATTGGGAGATAAAAAATGGTAAGAGAAAGAGAGATAGAGAGATATATCTATATATATCTCTCTATCTCTCTTTCTCTATAGATGTGTAGAGAAAGAAGGGGTGAGAGATTGTGGTAGAAGATAGAGGTTAGTGAGAGATAGAGAGATAGATAGAAAGAGACGGAGATAGCGATGCTCTTTGGCCATCTTGAGAGCACCCTTCATTTGAGAGAAAGAGGAAATTCTATTAGTGCATCTGTAATTAACTGTTACCCGGTGATTGAAAAATCAATGTACCAGAGTAGGGATTCGCGTTAGCGTATGCTCCGCGTGCTAATTGAATGCGCTGGGTAGACGGGGGAACAACCTTGCGATTGTCTGCGAAGAGAGTGTAAGTGCTAATTAATTTACTTGATTCAAGATGGCCACCACTTTGGGGCTGCGATTGGCTAATGACACTGTCCTACCCATAAACAAGGAGATGGACTTGTTGGATACTGATTTTGGAGGCCACTCGAATATAGAAAAGACTTAAAAGAATTTGGTCGTAATCTAATCTGCAGTAGTAGGTTGCAGTCAGTCTGCTCATGATAATGAATGTGTGGTATATTATATAGAGGTCATTTGATTTTGTTTTTGGGTCAGTTAAAGTTTACTTTGACTTTATATGTGTTTATATGCTTGTCTAAAACTTTCAATATTTCCCTAACTTCTCATCTTCTATAATTGAAAGGAAATGAGGACATTCATTACCTAATACCTTTTCGTGTACTGTAGGGAATCAGTCATAAATATTTAGCCATGCTTCATTTATTTATTTATTCATTTATTTGTTTATTTATTTATTTATTTATTTATTTACTTATTTATTTATTTATTTATTCATTTATTTATTTATCTATTTATTTATTTATTTGTTTATTTATTCATTCATTTATTCATTCATTTATTAACAAATTCATTCATCTATTTATTCATTCTTTCATTAATTTCATAGTTTGAGGGGAGAGGAGATGATGTGAGTACCCTAGGTCATTAGCAAAATATTCCCCCAGACCTCCCCTTCGTACATGTAGGCTAGGCTTGTCCCAATTAGACCTGGTAGCTTTCAATAAAGATACCACGGAGTGGAAAGGCTTGTATTATTCAAGAATACACTTGACGAATTGTGTACAGCTTTATCACAGATATATCTCTATATAAAGTACATACACAGCCGAAGAATCTCGACTGGAGTCGACCATTACCAATGAGTGTATGTTTGATGCTCATATTCGCTGACCAGTGCTATTCGTGGTTTTCGAATGTACCTCAGTGGGCAGCGAATGAATAGGGCCGCCCGTGACTCCCCACATTACAGGGTCTTCAAAGTCCTCAGTTCTATACAGGATGTACCAAACCATTGTTTCATATCGCCCTTCCCTCCTTGGTCCTCTCTCTCTCTCTATAGGCGTGTCTTCATCAGCCCGAAGTTCAAACTAGCGGGACATTTTGCGGTCTTAGAAAATAGCCCGATAGAGCAAATGTGCGTCTCCATCAGCTCGAACAGCCTCCTTCGGGAAATTAGTCCGAAAAATTGACGCATGCGCACTTTGCATCATTACTCTGCCTAGGTCGCTGTTCGAAAGTGGATTTCCCGCTCAAAATCTCCTACAACACCGTATGTACAATACTACAACCAGGGGGGGTGAGCAGTACAGCAAATTCTCTCCAAAGGGATATTAATAACGCTACTCTTCTGTCCAGTGACACATCTTATATGAAATGAACGAATTGCGATGTTTAAACAAATCCAAAATACACACAATCTGCAAGAATCTTTAGGTAGGGTAGAGTGGACCAGAAGAAGAAGTTTACAAAAAAACAGCTAGCATGCACGGAATCACCTCCCTGGTTTTAAAGATGTCAACAACAGTAGGCCTAGTACACACATGTGATCCTTGAATACGCCGTGAGTGTATGCACTATACACAATCACTATAGCTTGTACATGCGCTTTCAATAGCCAGCTGGCTAACCAGAAGCGTGGAGGGATCGAGAAAATTTCGGGCTGATGGAGACGCACCCGAAATAGCGCGCAATTTCACGAATTAGCGCTCTAGTTCATGAACTAGACCAAGATTTCGGGGGAAATTTTCCCGATCAAATAGCACGCTATTTGCGTCTTCACTACACAGATAGCGCGCTATCTTGACATCGGACTAGTTTGGTAACCGCAAGATAGCGCGCTATTATGAAACTTTGGGCTGATGAAGACACGCCTAATGTATACCCATCTCCCTCACCAGTCATCAAAATCTTCAAAATGTGAGGTCATAAGAGTCTTCTCCTCCTTCCCCCTCCTTTTCCTCCTCCTCCTCCTGTTCCTCCTTCTCCTGCTCCTCCTCCTTCCTCTCATCTCCCAAGCCAGTCATCAAGCAGATAGCAACAGACCTCTACAGAATTAGCTGCTGTATACATGATTACCTCCCTTTGACATGACTTAACTACTCCAGAAATGAAGTGATGAATTCTGAGGTTCCTCCCAACCTGAATGAATGAGCAAAGAGTTTGTCATAGTTCATATTACATGATTATATCGTGTGTCATTGACCTTAACAGAGACAATCTTAGTTGGACTCAACAGTTTTTTTTTTCAGGATTTTATCCAGAGATGGTGTCAAGTGTTTTGATTATTGTCAGTGAAAATGTTGTTCAGATTTTCGTAATGTTTTAGTTGGTGGCAAGAATTGAAAGAGATCTCTTCATATCCATCCATGTTTATCAGATGCTTTCGCCATTATTCTCCAGTCACTTTACTGGCATGGCTCATCCAGAATAGTCAAATCAATGAAGTGTTTCTATCATTGATATTGTGCTGTATGTACCATATGAATGAAATGAATGAATGAATGACATTTCATTTTAAGCTTAATATGTTGTGATCATCATGTAAAATGATCACACCCCAATATGATGTATTTGAGAACTATTTATTTTTTAATTAGTGTTTTTCTTATGGTTTTTGCCATTATCATAACAACTGGTCCTTTTCCCTTCTATACATCTATGGCTGATGCTTCTATTTTGGTGATGCCTATTAAGCTGCAAAGATTTTGTCAATATTCAAAAAGCCTGAAGGCATACTATCAATATCCATTGGAAACAAAGCTCTGAATAGGAATAATTTAGTGTATGATTGTGAATAATACTGTTGCTTCCAGCACATCTGAAAACTTATCTTAAGATTGATATAAAGTTGAGGAAAATTTGTAGAAGAATGTGTGTTAACTGTTATAAGTTATCATTGAACTGAAATAGGCTGTAAGATAAGTACAGCTGTACATGCATTCTCCTCACAGTATTGTTCAAGCTTGAGGTGCTGAGCCTATCACAGTCTCTGGAGCCATACTGCTTCGTAAGTTGTAATCTGCATTGTGACTAGCCAACTCCATGCTGTCCAGATTCAAGATTGTAATCATGTAAAAGCGGAAAGTGCACTCAGAGAAATGATACATTCGCATCCAACATTGTCGAGCAGCAACTCAAGTGCATTGTGTGTATGAAATGTGATGATTTATACAATTTGCTGTGCATCTTTATTTATTATTATATTTTTTTAAAAATCATATTATTAAACCATTTCCTCTTTGAACATGCTATCAAAGCCCTGTACCGAGTCTATGAGGGATTTCAGAATCTATGAGAGAATGATTCGACTTGACTTCTGCGTATGTGTTGCCTACTTGTATGGATATTGTCACTGTATGTAGATGTCACAAATATGAAAAAAAGAAAGATATCAGTACTTCTATGAAATAATGATGTGGACCAGTAGAACTGCAGCACTTTATCACATGACCAAGATTTTATTTCAATTCTTAAGAATGCCCTGTGCAGTTTGCATCATTTGTATGAGTGCATGCTAACAACATGGGCAAATATTCATTTCTGTATCAGAGTTAGTTTGGAGCTGTCACTCAATTTTTGGCAGTCATAATTTTTGAAAGGTAAAGACCATGAAGCAATATCCTTTGCATGAATTTTGCTTCTAAAGATTAAATATGATACAATTCAAATGAAACAAAATGTCAAGTTTTAGCAAACATTGCTGGCAGTCAATGTAAGGTGCCCTACCCCCCCCCCCCCCAAGGATTTGAAGTGGATCATACATATGATTTATCATGGAATCTGTCAGTTTTGGAGTGCAACAAGCCATTATGTTCCTCCTTGCAAATGTAACTAGTGTCGAGTCTGCTCTGTAGTGAAGAACATAGGGATACAAGATTACACAGACAAACAAGGGTCATGCATGCAGCTGTCAATATTTAGATATTTAAGAAAAGTATGTAAAATTTTGTTGGCCAAATTTCAAAACTTGTTTTAAACTCTGCTGAATGAGCTTTGTAAACACAGCACCATGCTGATGATATACATTTCCTGAATGTTTTATTTTCTAACACTTCTTACTGTCTGTGCAAAATATATTGACAATGGGAAATTTGTGGTATCAGATTTTCACTTTTTTGAAGGATTGAATATTATTTTTCAACCTTATCTTTTCTTACATTCACACAATGTATGACTGTCTAGTGGCATTCGCATGTTGCACCAAGCAGCTCAGATTTTTCTAAGTGGAAATATTGTGAAACACTTCCTTAATATTAACTAACATAAACCAAGATGCTTTCATTGTTCCTGTATCAGTGAGCTGGCAGTGGCCTGAACAGCAAGTTGATTTGTTTCGTGCATTTATGTTTCAAAGAAAACCAAGATGTTTGTGTTCATATCGGATCTGATCATAAATGTTTTGCTTTCCAAATCTTCATGCAAACATAATCTTTCCTTACTGTGGGGCCTTTGGGGCAAGCATTTTATGTGGAACCCTGTATTGGATGGGGAAAAGGGGTTAGTGCATTGCCTTGCATTTGCTAGGCCTGTGGAATATCTGTCTGTCGCTTGGACACTGCTTGTTTCTTGTGTCTGTTACTGTCCGGGAATGGTGAGGGTTCTTATAATATGAATGGGGGCCCAGAAGTGGAGACCCATTTCTCTCAGGATATGATTGTCATTATTAGTCATTAAGGGATCTCGTCCAAACTGTAATCTAATTAAGACCCCTGGGCCAAGGGGGGCTACTTCTGGTTGTGGCCGAGAGTTGGCAAGAGGCAGGAGAACAATGCCCCAGGAGGATGGGCACGGGACTAGGGATGAGGGGACTGCCTTGAGACCGCTGAGGAAACTCAGTGGGAAGATGGCTTCTTTTTCTTTTGTTCTTTTTTTTTTTGGGGGGGGGGGTGGGGATTGGGATGGGAGAGGGGATTGGTTTCTAATTGTTGTTTTGGAGAAAAGTAGCTAAAGAGAGGGATATGCAGAAAACAAGGGGATTAGGGAGTGCAAAGAGATTAAGGGGATCGAATCTAGGTAGCCTTTGTATAGTATCCTAAAGACTGAACCTTGTCAGGCACACAAGCCACTAAGTACCTTCCTGGGTAGTGAATTGCCCTTTGTCTGTGGTGGTGGTGGTGGTAGTGGTGATGGTCCTAAAGAATACAGAGATGATGAACAGGTTGATCAGGTGGATACCATTTGGCTGGTTTTGTGTGGCTTTTTTGTAGCATCATTGAGAGTGTGATGGTGTTGCAAATTTGAAGGAGGCCCCTACTGTTGTAATCCACATATTCCAACATTTAACAGATGATTTCCTCTTCTCTACAAGTTGGCTTTGCTGGCAATACATATCTTCAATATCAGCTGATAGTGTATTAAGACCAGAATAATGGCAACAGTTTTGTGAGCTTTGTGAAATGTATGCTTTATGTTTGGAATAGGAACACCTATGTGTAATGAAATATATTTTACTTTACATCTAACTTCATTTAATGACACAAACCATGTTCATGTTATCTCTTGAATTACATGTAAACTAATAGTATCATCAAATAGAGTATAATGGTTGAGTTCAGGATGAAACAGCAGTAGTTCCTGTGACCCAGATCCTCAAGTCATGTTTTCATGAGTATTACTTTGGAAATCACATCAAGCAATGTGCCATTTCAAAATCCACTCCATGTACAATAGATTAAGGCATTTCCTCTCACTGCTAAAAAAAAAAAATAATGATAATAATAAAATGAAATCTCTGTCATGGTTTACATTGTGATAGAGTTCTTAATCATTTGAATAAATATTTATGGAACGATGAGCAATAATCGTGGTGTTGTGTATGTTGTAAGTACTGTATTTATGATAGGTTTAAAATACATGTATAATATGTCTGTGTGGGCATCTATAAAAATGTACCTGCAATGCACAAGGTGGCAATTTGTGGGGAGGGGTGGGCTGCATTGTTGCAGATCGCAGGAAACATTCATAATGGCAAGCGGCAGGAAAGGGCTGGAGAAAGTTATGCCCGGAGAACGCACCCTTGCCAGACTTGGCGGCCGTTATCTCATCCCCATCTTCCCTCTTGTTTCCAGTGACGACATCCATCTTCATCTACCTGCTCCAATCTGGCTCCTTTCCTCCACCCTTGATCGTCACGACACATCCAATTTCCCCGGTCGCGTCAGTATTAATCGCAAATTTGATTAGACAAAGAGAGTAGAAAAGAAAAGAAAAGACATTATAGGCAAAGGAAGATTGGGCATTTAGGAGAATGGCAGCAGTTGTGTATCTGTTGTCCAATATATGAATTTGGCAATCCCCCCGATACATGATACATGTACGACATGCGAGGGAGGTAATTCCGACCTCTTAACATAACACGGAACAGATTAGTTTTCTAAATTTGTGATTCAGATTTGATTGCTTCCCGTCAATTGCAATCTATTTGTGTGATTTCCTTGGCTTGGCCGCTCTTGATCAGATAAAGCTTGTGCTCTTTTTTTTTTTCTTCTTCTAATCTTCTTTTTATAGGCACCACTGCCATTTGCAATAGGGAAATAAAAGAACAAAATCTGTAACCCTTACCTAATATGGCAATAAAGAAGCACCTCTTTCAGCCTTTCTAGTTTAAATGTTTTCTGAGAATGTTGTGTAAGTGATGTTTATGTGTAAGTGCTGTTCAAAATATAAAATTGACAGAGATTTGCATAAATTGAATGGTTTTGAACATTCATAAACATGTATGACAAAAGGTGAAACAGATTAGTTCTTTGACTCCCAAATGTTTCAGGTGGTAGAGGATTGTCTTCAACAACAGTGGATATGCTTTCCACGATTTGTTTTACAGGACTGTCAATGATAAAGATCCTGCATGTTTGATTAAAAGTGAATATGAATGTTTGATGTCATGTGTACATGATTTGATAGACCGTTCAAAATGACTTCACTTGAATTGTTTTGCTCAAAGTATACCGAGTGTTTTGTGAATTGAAGTATATTTGTGCATGACAGTCAGTAAAAAAGAACGAACAATTAGACAATGTGAAAATATAGAAGATTGATGGCTGCTCATTTGAAACTTTGCTTGTCAGGCAAATGTAAACATCAGGTTGCATGTCGACTCTCAACCAGTTATTTGAAGTATCTATGTTGCCATTATCTGAATCAAAATGTCGTGTGTCAGCTCAGCAATCTGCAGTAGTTGTACCAATACAGAATGTAATATTTGCATACCTATATTTGTATAAGAAGAACTAAAAAAAAAAGTAGGTAGGAGCTTCTCATGGCAAAATCCTTCAACAAAACGTACAGAGGGGAAGAGCGGAAAAGTGATTTTATCTTTTTCTTTTATTTGACAATAGTATTAAAGCAGGTGGATACACATGTAGGGGACAAAAGTACTTTTTGGCATTTTGGATATTACGCAATGGCTACTTTGGTTACATGAGGAATCTTTAATTGCTTAATTGTATTGTATGCAAAGTGGATCTGGTTGTATTTGCTTTTGTGTATTTTTCATACTTGATTTTTTTCTCTTTGTTGAAATACTGAAATGTTCCTGCATTTTTTATCAAAAGTAACCAAAATATTGAATTTCTTTTGCTCAATATTTCAGTGGTAGATGTTTAACATTTTGTAGAAATTTGCGGACTGTTCATGCCCAAGATTTGAGTCTATTTATTCTACATGATTGTTTTCTTTACCAAATCAGAAGAGCATCTAAAGATGCAATTTGTAGTAGGCTAAACCCTTTCTGTGCCAGGGACTTTGGATGGTATGTACAATGCTATGGGGTTTTCTGTGCCAATTGGCACTCGTAGCACACAAGAGGTTAAGGTGCTTTATTTATTTGGTAGGTTTAGAGACGTGAGGGGTGTGAACTTGACCACAATGCGGTCTCTATGTAAATGAATTGGTAATGGAAGAAGTCTGCCCTTGCTGAACCAGGCTGGCCCAGCGAAACAGTAAAAACCAATATTGTGAAGTGAGGCTAAATCTATTACTGTCGCCACATCGGGCCATTGAGCTGAGATTTATGCGTCCAATCTACCTACGTTAAACAAAGCCTAAGCAGGGAGCTTTAGCGGGCCATGATTAGAGATGGCGTGTGATATATGGGTCTACGGGAGTCTCTTGCGCCTTGGTCTGCCTTACCCGTGCCACATATATCATGTATTATGTAGTGCGGATGGCAATAACAACGCTCTTGATGTATATGAACTCAAATATTGGTAGTGCTCGGCAGGAGTGACTGAATGTCTGGCCCCACGTATTGGCATCGGTGTATGGTGTGTATGTGTTTGTGTGTGTGTGTGTATGTGTGTGTCTGTGTGAGTGTGCGTGCACTTGGCAATAGCCTGTGTCACTGGGCCTTTTTAATTTATGCAGTAGCTAGTACCACTATTAGCGCCTGTGTGCCACGCACAGTAGGCTACTTACACCAAGATTGAGTGTCTATCGGCCTCTGTCTATTGTAAAAATCTAGCCAGTGTGTGCGTGTGAGTGTGTGTGTGTGCGCACTTGGCAATGTGCACGGGCAGCATGCTTGCCATGTGAGTATGCGGTGAAGTGTGTAGGAGCACCTCTCCAGTGCCCTGTGCATGTGTATGTGTTTGTAGCACGGGTCTACAGTGCAGCTGTATGCAAATGAAGTCCTGAATCCTCTCTGTTCTTTTTAGTCTCCTCTCTCTGTTCTCTTCCAGTGATTCCCCCTTTAGTTTACTACCCATTGATTCACTCAATAATGGGTCATACAGGGTCACTGAATGAACCAGTGACCTATTGTGATCTGGGGTCTTCTACACATTCCCCACCCCCTTTTTCCCCGTCTCTACACTCTGTAGGATGCATTCTGTGTCTGTATAGTAACTTGTTTCATTCTTCTGGAGTAGGCCTATGTAACTGTGTCTCTGGTATATTTCATTCATTCATAATTAATAAAGGAAATGAATATATGTGTGATATGTCTGTGTGTCGTAGGATTTGATTCAGGTTCATACAGTTGTATCTCATCACACCTCCAAATATCACAGCTCAGTTTCACCATTGTGATGGCAGATATTGATTTGAGTCTTATTGAGCTTTTTAGCATTCAAAACAAGTACAAGTACGAAACAGCAAGAAGTAACTGTTTACAATACACGACTAGATTATTTGTGTATGAAAGTTTTGCTACAGAATATCATATGTATTAATAGCATTCATGTTTTTAGATAAATATGGCATAAGGTGGCATAGTGCATGTTACTACAACATTAGGCAAGTGTAGTAATTTTATAGCGGTATCAGCCATTAAGTCAAAGCCCTTGCTTGATTTACAGAATCAACTTGACAATGAGAACTGTAATATCTTAAACTCCCAAACAGGCACGCAAATGCCTGCGCTAATCTGACTGACGATTCCTTTGTATCAATATCATAATTGCCCCCCATTTTCGTTACAAGTCTTCTATTTGCTCTGTCTGTCATCACCTCAGTCAGGAAAATCCCTGTGTAGCCTTGCCTAACTCCATGTTGGATAAATATCGCTGTAACCCAGCTCAGCCGAAAAGCCTTGATTTGATTAATTTTCCTCTCGCCTGCGAAAAGTTTCTCTTTTGTTTGTAAGTCACATTGGAGGGGGCTCAAAGCCTGCAAACATCATGATTGTAGCGTCTTAAGACCTAGTCTCCTTCCCCCTCCTCAATATCCTTGCTGCCGTCGTGTTGACAGAAAACTAACATGCCATGAAAAACCAGAGACTAATTAAAGGCTGTACAAATTCTCCCATGCTTAAAGTGGCATTGTACATTTTTGCACCCCTCCATTCTTTCCCTTTCCTCGCAGAGTAGCAGGCTGTCATCAATTACGTTGATCGCCCACATGGGCCAAACACAGCGATGAGAATAATTGATAACCGCTAACGATAGCGATGTAACGCCAGAGATAATTCAGGTCGCGGGGTTTGTTCTAGGTGACGCTGCCAAAGGATGCCGATCATCTACTCGACGGTAGGGAAAATTAAAAAAAAAAATGAAGAAAACAGGCAGTTGCGAAAATTTTATCAGACAGGGCATGATCTATGATTCTTACAGTGATTTCAATCCTTAGAGAGTGTTAGATCATCTCAATCAGGAAAAGCTCAACGGTATTTTTCATTTGCTTGTAATGGCATTTCTCTGGGTGGTGGTGGTGTTGTTTTCTTTTGTAAGTGAATGACAGATGTGTTCTTTAATTCTCTCCCTGCATTCATAGCAGCGATTCGTCTCTTCTCGGGTCATCATTCTCTTTTAGGGCTTACATGGTAGGACTTCCGTAGCTCATAATTTGCCACTTAAGACCCTGCCTGAACCAATATATTACTCGAATAAATTTCCGAGAGTTTAGATGTTTATCTCGGAATGAGGCAAAGAACAGGGATAGTGTTACTTAGGTTGAGGGTGTAGTACGCCGTCTAAAACCCTGCGCATTACAGCCGGGACCTCTGCTCCGAGGCTATCTTTACTCCGTGTGAGCACGGAGAGATTACTGCGAAGTAAGGGAGGATTGCTGTCAAATTTCTCAGGCACTAGAAATACAAGAGAAGAATTAAAGAGGCCTTTCGGGAAAGTACCAGGGCCTTGTATCATGATTTTTGTTTAAGAAAGCAGTGCTCTGACTTCTATGGGCTCATGAACACCCCTAATGTGGCACATACCCGGTATACCGAAAATGGAGGTTTTTCCTCAATAGAGGCTGCTGTTCTCAGTGCAGGTTTTCTCACAATTTTAACATATCATTACGTAATGCAGTTGTTGTATGGACACCCATGAACACCCTTCATTTAATGCTCTACTTTGTACTTTGTCGCAACAAATGGCAGAGTGGTTGAAATCACTGTGTGATTATTTGATTGGCCAAGTGTATATCATTGTTTCACTGGAGCAAAATGCTTTTGCACAAAGGTGGTATTTGACTGTAGAAATTTAAAGTGCTGGGGTTGTGTGTTCATCTGGGCTGACTGTTATCCCATTTGCCACTTGTGTCTGCAAAACTGGCCATGATTTGTTGGTTACCATAGTGACAATTACTGTACCACAAATGCAATTACTACATGCTGTTTATGAAGAGAATCTGGGTTTGAAATACAGATGATTTTATCATTGGAGACTTAATTTAATCCTAGATGCAAGATGTTGTTTGTTCTTTGTATGAATCTATGATGCAAACTTTGTGAAGTGCTTCTTTAAACCCAAGTGTCATAGAGATGAACTCAGAGCAAAGAAAGAATGAAATGCAGACACCATGTATATGAGTGTGCTTTGTGTGTGTGTGTGTATCATGTGTGTGTGGGTGTGTGTGTGTGGAGAGTTGCCCATGGGGTGGGGTCGATGGGGTGGGGTCAATGGGGTGGGGTCAGGTGTAGTGTAGGTTAGGGAGGGTGGGGTGGGAGAGTTGTCCAAAGGTTAACTGGAATATGATCTGATTGCAATTGAGGAAGGTGTATCAGTGTTGGGAGTTTTAGGAGCGCAGCGGCTCAACACCTTGCTTCAAAGCGGGCAATCGGCATTCTTTGGATGTGTTGCATGATGGGATGTCCGTCAAGGTTCAACGAACGGCCCTCTTTACGCAGTGTGGACATCGCTGCCCATTTTCCATGCTTCTCTGATTCTGGTCAAACTTCGCTAGACTTCAGACCCAGACTCTATGTACAGACAGTGTGATTTTACATTCAGCCATCAGCATCAATTTTATTGACACATGCAGACTGAATATGTAGGCCTAATCTTGGACTATCAAAGTGATATTTTCTTTTTTTATACGCGTATATGCTCGAAAATTGGCTTGAAAACATGTTAAAGTATCAAACACATCGTACAGTCATACTTATTTTATCTTGCTATGCTTGTATGAAACAGTTAATACCATGAATCAATAAAATCAATACTAGGCTCTACATGGAATTTTTTTTTCCAATCATACTAACTACTGTCTGTGATATGAAAGGTTCATCCAGAATTTACAACTTAAAAACATTATTGGGATTTCCATGGAAGCAAAGTTTAGCAGGTGCGTATTTGTATACTGGTAATGTATGTTCAATCTTGCATGTGTTGGAAGGCATCTGTAGGGTGCTGTGTAGGAATGTAGCAGTCAATATGTTTTTAGAAATCATAGTAATCCCTTAAGTGCAATGTTTTTTCCCCTCTTCATCAATATCTCCCTTAAAGCAATTTCATAGGGGTTATGATTAAAGAAAGTGTGTTTTTGTTTTCATAATAATTTGTATGAGAAATGGTCATAAGGCTGTTTTTATAGATGTATGTTTAATAGGTCACTACTATAAGAATCATATATCTCCTGCTTGGCATAATGCACATATCAGCAAGTTTTCTGCTCTAACATACATACAAAACGGGCAAGTGGCTAGTCATTTTACTGGCCCAACAGTTTTAGTGGCCTTTGGCGAGTAGGACAAGTGAGTTTGCAGCATCCTACTTGCCCTTCAAGGCAAGTGAATCACACAACTGACTGAAGTGAAAAAGAATGTCAGAATGCTGCTGTATGTAATACCCATCCTTGTCTAACACATAGAGCATACATTGCCGTCTTTTCATCTGCAAAGACAGGGAGTGAATGGCTGCTCAATACCTATGCGCAAAAGGCATTTTACGCAGCATTCATCAGGTAGCTTTATGTGGCTTTGTTGGGCAGGCTTTTTATGCCTCCGCAACGAAGTGGCCGGAGGCATTATGTTTTCGGGTCGTCCGTCCGTCCGTCCGTCCGTCCCGTTTTGTGTTTGTCGATATCTCAAGAACCGTGTGGTGGTTTTACATCAAACTTGGTATGAGGGCAGATCCTTGGGGGATAATACTTTGTGTGGATTTTAGGGTCACAGGGTCAAAGGTCAAAGGTCACAGGTTATTTTGTGAAAAAAATTGAAATTTCATGTTTTTCTCCATATCTCGCAAATGGTTCAAGGTATCTTCATGGAACTTAGTATATATGCTTGTACCGATGGGCAGCGATTATCTAAGGAAGTTGGGGGTCATGGGTCAAAGGTCAGGGGGTCAAAGGTCAAGGTCAACTCCTCAAAATATCACTACTTTCCTTAAAATGCAATATGCCTGAAGGTTTTTTTTTTTTTTAAACTTGATGTATGGCATGTATTACCCAATATATATTTTTGGGGAAGTTTCTTGCCAAAAGGTCAAAGGTCAAAAGGTAAAAGGTCAAGTGAAAGTGCTAAATTGCACTTTTTCCTCCATATCTCGAAAGTAACTCAAGGTATCATCATGAAACTTACATATTTATGCATGTTCTACCTAACAGTGATTCTTTGTGGAACTGTGAGGTCAAAGGTCAAACGAAAGGTTTAGATAATGCTATTTTCCCATTTGATACTGAAATTATACTTTTTCTCAATACCTTGAAAATTACTCAATGCATAAACTTATAAAAGGGTCAAAAGTCAAGTAAAATCATCAGTTCCCCAAATACCTGCACTCTGACATTTTAATCATTCATCCAATTGAACCTAGTTCTAGAAAAGTGAACATTCAGCACATTTGTGTCAAACCTGTCATTTTAATATTTTGCCAATTGTGTGAAACTGTCATCACACATTGTCAAGACATTGTACTATACACCTATTAGGAGAACCATGCATTATGGCGGAGGCATATCAGTCGCCGTAGCGATATATCTAGTTTGATATGTATCCGATATTATTGCCACGGAAGCCTTTGTTGAACAGTTGGTATCTCACTTTGACCCCTGAAATGCTGTGCAGGGTACATTGAACTGTACGCAACACGTTTTCAGAGCATTGATAATGACAAAATGGTATGGAATGTTTGCCTGGAGAGTGTGCAGACATGGTTGAAAGCAGCTTTGAGATCTTGGTGGGAATATGTCTGTATTTTACATGACAAACCCCTCCCCCATGATGAAATA
Source organism: Diadema antillarum (assembly GCF_040938485.1). Classification (NCBI taxonomy): domain Eukaryota; kingdom Metazoa; phylum Echinodermata; class Echinoidea; order Diadematoida; family Diadematidae; genus Diadema; species Diadema antillarum. Next base: position 146,859 of record NW_027272033.1, on the reverse strand, counting down.
TAAATGGTAACTTTGTGTGTGTGCATGCGCAAAATTTGTTACGAAATTCTAGCGTGCTGGTCATGGTGCAACTACACATGTACAATATCAGGAGTGTTTAGACTTGATTGCTTTATTGAGAAGCTCACATGTTGACGCAGAGCCCACGCTGCTATGCATATGTGGGACTGTTACTTACATTGCATGATGGCACAAATACCTAAAGATCAGATGACTCGTGCAAATAATCTCATTATGATAGTTTTCATTCCAGCATTTTTCATTCCAAGTTGCTACTATAATAGTTGCACAACATTTAAAAATATAATTGACATCTCTCATTCATAATCATGTCAGATTATATGTTTTTAAATCTTGTCAAAGTCTTTGATTTTGCCTCTTCAAATATCATAATTGATATGAAGAAAAGACTACATACGACATGTCTGTTATGAGTACAATAAGGATGGACTCAGGTGTATACGAAAGTCCTCTTAAAGGGAAATTTACCCAAACAATCAAACATACTGGACTTAAAAAATGCAGAAAACTTACATGTTGTAGAATGCTTCCATGAAGTTTGAGGAAAACTGGATAATCCATTTCAGAAGTTATGAGTTTGTAAAGTTTTGCTGAAGTCCATATATGCCATTTCCACTGATAAGAAGCCTAAAACAATTTATGATGTTACAGTAGTGGAATGATATAAAGAGAATCCTATAGAATTAGAATTACATTTTTTTTTTTAATGAAAAGAACACAATCATTCCCTCAACTTCTTACTGACATACATGTATGTTGTGGGTAATATTATTCCCAGCTGCCTTCTGAAGGAGGTAATGTGAGTGCTCTATCATCATGCTTGAAAGATTAAAGTAAATTTATATGTGGAATTCTATTTAAATATCCATTTTATATCTTCCCACTTCTATGTTTGTTTGTTTGTTTGTTGTTTTTTTTTGCAGCCTGCTCATTCAGCAATTGCTGGAAATTAACAATTAAGGACTTTTGAGTAGATTATCTGATTTTTCTGAAACATCAGTGATGTATCTTCTAATATATATCTGCATAATACCTTGTGTATCAAACATTTTTGATTAAATATTTTGTAGATGGAATGTGAATGAAACATTAACAGTAATTTCCCGTGTTGTTTTGGATTTGGGGGGAGGGGATGGGATTGGGATATTTTTGTTACTGTTGTGTTTGTGGATTTCTACTACTCATCCTAGCTGTGTGCTGTCAAAGAAAATGGTCCCAACAGACCGCAAAGAGCTGAACGAAGGACTATTGTGCAGTCGCAGACTGGGGCACAAAAGCCACTCGGCCGCTTATAAGTTGGTGCTAGGGCGTGCGCATGCCATCGTCATGGCAACTGTTGTTTCCTCCTTGTCCCCCGAGCGGATTTTGATTTCTTAAATTCTCATGGCTCTGAGGTGTCTTAAATCTTGCGCTCAGGCCCTGCCAGTGCCATTTTTTTTTTTTTTTTTGAGTTTGCGTGAGATACCGGGAGGAGGCTTGCAGTATAATTGAATCTTAGGAGACAAAGGGTGTGCGAGGCATAGGTGTGAATGCAGTCGTTAGGCAGCGATGAATGGAAGCCGCATTCCACAGCCTCTGAGCGCATTACAATCGGGAGTGGGGGGTGGATGGGGGAACAGATTAGGGTTGAGAGGTGAGGGTTATATATCATCTTTTGTGGAAGTGGGCAAGCATCTTCATGAGATTGGCAATACAGCAGAAACGACATGAGTGACTCTAAACGTTGGTTATCACAGACTCAACGTCAACTGTACCATTTAGTATGATGTAGTTGAATTTGTATTGCCAAATAGGCCCTATGTTCCTTCCATCCATAGTTTTTAGTGTCTCCACAAGCTCCTATTTTAAATCTGTCATCCAAATGCACTGTGATTTTGATATGTTGACCTCAAAAACTCTTAAGACAGAATCTGAAGATTGTTCATTGGTGTTGTATGTCATGAAACTCAGCAGAATTTAGCAAAAATTATGCAGCATGCTGTTTTTGTTTTTGTTTTTTGCATTTCCTCTTTGCGTACACACGTACACGTATGTCTGTGATCATTAAAACTGAATTTGATTGTCACAGCAACATAATAAAGGGGAACTGGCAGTAATAGCAAAGGAAAATTTTTATTAGAAATGAAATCTCATTCAGATGTTTTCTTTTCCATTTGCGTTTCAAAAGCAAAAGGCTTTATGAGTGACAAAAAAAAAAGAGAGAACGAAAAACCCATAAGAGAACCAGGACAGGAGGAACTCTATTTCTTGGTTGTGCATCATATGATTATTGACTTAAACTGCACCGTAGGGCTTGCATTCCGACGCGGCATTCCATCAGCGGCCAGGTAAGGCAAGAAACTTTACCTGTGTCCGTCTCGTTGTGTTAGTCTAGTTTGATTGGGATGGTAAGATTGAATATGTGTGTGTCCGTATGTGTGTGTTTTTGTGTGTGTGTGTGTGTGTGTGTGTGTGTGAATAGCACTGTGCTGTCCAATTCTGCAGCTCCTGTGTGGTGATCGTCTTTGCCCCTCCATCCCCCATCAGCGGCCAGGTAAGGCAAGAAACTTTACCTGTGTCCGTCTCGTTGTGTTAGTCTAGTTTGATTGGGATGGTAAGATTGAATATGTGTGTGTCGGTATGTGTGTGTTTTTGTGTGTGTGTGTGTGTGTGTGTGTGTGTGTGTGAATAGCACTGTGCTGTCCAATTCTGCAGCTCCTGTGTGGTGATCGTCTTTGCCCCTCCATCCCCCAATACACCTTGCGAGGCCTGAGTTTGGGGTGCCAGAGCGTGGGCCCATTCATCCCTTGTTGCCCCCCTTTTGTTGCGGAGGCGGCGAATACAAGCCTTGCCTTGAGGATTCTTCAAACAATAGGTGACAACAAAGTGCCTCTCCAACACACCTTTATGACACCTTGACTCCATTTGTGAGCCGCCCCCCATTCATAGCACGGAGGGGTACAAAGGACACCCATTTTCACCTGCCGAATTGTGTTGGGGGCAAGGAGGAGGGCAGACCAATAGGCACCATTTGCCATGTTATGTAACAGGGATTATCGCAGGAGGTTGCAGTTGAACAGCTCCCAGTCATACTACATTGATGTTTCTCCCATCAAATTTGGGGGGGGGGGGGGGGAGGGGATGGGGAAGGATATGAATGGTATTTTGATCTTTGAATCTTAAATGGCAGATTAAGTACATCATTCAAGAGGGTGAGGTTGAAGAAAGAAAAGATGGTAAAAAGAAAGAGAAGATTACCTTCCATGCGGTTTACTGATTTTTCTCGGAAGGAACTCGAAGCCTAATGGAATGTCTGCAAAGTACAGAGTAACCAAAGTTTGGTTAGTTTTTTAGCACAAAGACACCTGTATTCACTAGATCTTACACTCTATTTCTGTGTGTGTCAACTCTTTGTTGTAATGCTAGAACTTTAGCCTGCATGTTCTTCTCTCCGAGCTGTCTGGACAGTCAAATCAGTATCAATGATTTTTAATCGTGTTATATCCAGAATATATGTCACATACTAAGTTCAAGATGTTTAGGTTATGCTCATTCTGACAATGCATTTGACAGTTGGCTTTTGTTGGTTTACAGGTGTATATGTTTTGTTTTGATTTACTTTTTTTTCCAGCATCATTTACTGTCATTCCTGACAAATTTTGTCAGTGATAAGCAGTCTGTTATTTATGTTATAGTAAACAGAGTTGTATACATTTAGAATAGGTGTGTTCAGTATGTTTAGTGTGCCTTCTCACATAATGAATGGCTCAGTTTGTTGTGCAGCTACTGGCATGTGGCTGTAAGGATAACTAGCATGTGTACCATGCTCAGCTCATAATTGATATGCTGTTTCCGACACTAACACATAAAGTCACACATGAAATCCTTCTAAAAAAGTAGAAGAAGAAAAAAAAAACTTGTCCTTTTATGAATAACTTATTAGAATTATACAGGTGTAATTCTATTGTCCCTACAAGGTTTACGCAGTGAAAAAAAAATGGTAACAGGAATGATCTTACATTTTCTTGGCTCGTTTCTGAATCAGCACTTAACACAAATGTGGAGTGTTGCTTTGTTTTCCTAGTATTTGCCAAAGTTTCACTGGACTTTGGCACTCTTTGTATTGGGAAACTTGAGCAATTGGGTTATCTGAACAGGTATGTCAACAACAAGTTACCCATAATTGGAGGAGGTGTCTTATTCTGTGATGTAATAATTTGCTTTCCTTTCATATTTCATTGTCAAATCATAACAGCAGTGTGTGTGGCCGTCTAGAGTGGAGAGAAGGGCTGGAAGGTAGGGGGTAGAATAGATCGGTCGGAAAGCAAGCAAATAATCCTGGCTTTCACTCTCTTTCCTCTAACGGCCGGGAAATGAGAAAAGAGTGAGAAGAAAGAAGGAAAAAATGCTTGGGGAGATAAATTTGAAAAGAATTCTGTCTGTACAGCCACAGTGTTTACATTATGTTATGGGCATTTGGTTGTCAGAAACCAGCATTCCTCATGTTACGAAACTACAGTAACGGTTGTACCGACCCGGGAGGGAGTATCCACTTACTGTACAAGGGGAGATCAAAGACACAAGTCTGAGGTTACGGGAGGGCTGTTTTAGTTATGTTCACACAATGCTCGTAAACTTCAAGTTTAGCTTAACTTCAAGTTAAGTTTAATAGTTTAGTTAGACTTCATGTTAAAAACTGCAGTGATTAGCTCATAGTTTAGTACCGTGTGGACGCACTTGAAAGTTAAGTATCTTAAAGATTACTCAATGATTAGAACAAGATTTCTCCAGGTTTATGCGCTGTTGGTGAGCTGCAGGGGGTCTCCACACTTAGTTTAGCATCATGTGGACACGATAATCAACAAACCTGAAAGTTAGCGTGACTTCTCCATGAACTCCATTCTCTCTCAGCTTCCAGGTCATCCTCTAGATCATGTTGTATGCTACTTTGTCTCTGCCCCGTGATCAGGTTAATCACTAGCATTGCATGTATGTATTTCTTCCAGTTCTGTGATTTTATCATCAAGTGGGACTCTCTCTCAAAAGTTGAATCTTTAAAAAATCAGGTGTCGTGTGGACGCGCATAGCAGTTTAGGGACCAAGATCTCATCATCAATGAGTAGCTACCATTGAGGATTATAGTTTCCATGTGAACGTTACTTTTGACTGACAAAACTTTTCGTGAAGAGAAGGGTGACAGGGACCAAGATCTGGGTAGTGAAGCGGCATACATAGTGGATCCTTTCTCCTTGGTGGAAGGGGTGCGGGGAGAGGGTGGGTCTTTTGCTCTGGTTCCGTCATCACCAGCAACCTCAGGGGGAGTGAAGGGAAGACTGTGTGAGCAGAATTAGAAGCTGGAGCACTGCACAGGTGTGAATAATTTAGGCACTGTTGCTGAAGAGGGCTTAGAATAGTAGAGGTGAACAATGGGTACAGCCATCAGCCATCACAATCAACAGCTACATTGGGAATTCCCGATCTGAAATTAAAAACATCAAAAGTTTGTATCTCTCTAGAACCTCTAAAAGTATAAAATCATGCTGAGATTTCTTGTCAGTGGGCACCGTATGGAAGGGGAATTCCCTTTGCATCATTAAGTGAAATTCCTCTCTGTGTTCTTCATAACAATTTACGCAGAGTGAAATCAAACACACTAATGGAAGTTTTGTTAAAATCAGATGGAAAGAGATGTCAGATTTGAGAATAACGTCATTATTATGAGACAGTGGTATCGGTTGCAAACTCACTCACAATCACACTTATTCCGAATCAAATAATGAGATGATATCTGCTTTCAAAACTCCTATCTGTGTACAGGTACTCATTGACTTGAAATAGTGGAATATGTAATGGAAACAAAGCTTAGGCATACATACCTCACCCCTTCCTCACCTCGCCCCCACACCTCCCCTTCTCCTCTTCCTCCTCCTCCTCTCCTCCTCCTCCTCTCCTCCTCCTCCTCATCATCATCCCCCTCATCCCCCATGCCTAGAGCTCCAACCAACTCCAAAGTCGGGGGATGATGGATGGGTTCCTCCTCTGTGTTGTGGGAGCTTGACTCTGTTGACCCCACCTCTAAGCATTTTAAAGCAATAATATGACCCCCATCTCAGCTAACACAAAGATACTTCACTCTCACTCTCTGATCTTCAGTTATTCCTACCCTTTCTATCACTTTTTTTTTTTTTTTTTGGGGGGGGGGGGGCTGCGCTGATTACCTGATTATTCACATAACAGAATGAAATAGTTACAGTATTTTCTATGCTTTCTGTTATCTTTGTCAATACTACAGACATGCTATCTTTCCATGGGGGGGGGGGGGGGGAGAGCTGATGACATGGTTATCTAGCCTTTTAGTTAGCATTGTCTATGCAGCGCTCTGGTATTCTTTTTCCTGTCTGATGATAATAGGATTAGGATTGTCAGAAAGATTTCTGATACCCCTTTCAGTAACTCCCGTGGCTAGCGCCAGGCCCGAGCTAAGTCGTAAAATTTTGAGTTTTTGGATGGGTCGGGCCAGGAGCGGGCTATTTTGGTGCTGCTGCAGCTAGCACCAGGTGCGGACCAGGCACGGGCCTGGCGCTGATCGAAGAGTTTATGAACGATAGCAGCGCCAGGCGCGGGCCAAAATTCCTTTCACGGTCAAAGGTCACAGCTTACGCTGCTCAGCTCATAAGCACGCGGCACGCACATCAAATATCGCGCAAAAATGCACTTCCGCTCTGTCCATGACGTGTTCAGTTACCATGGCAGTTATCCCGTACGTGGCCGAGTTCGTGAATGGGTCATTGTAAAAGTAGCGCGGCTCTGCTGTAGTTACTGAACGCAATTTTTACTGCTTGGCACGGGCCAAATTAGCTCAGGCCAGGAGCTGGCCAGAAATGCATAAGTTACTGAAAGGGGTATTATTTTTGTCGGCTGGTGGTGGAGGAATTGGCTACCGAAGAAGATGTAGGAGGGTAAATTCTCTCAGTTTACAAGCCTTTTGGTGCGTTGAGAGTGTGCGTGATAGTATCAATTTGTAAGCAGTACTTGAAGACATCGCATCCCACGACCATTTCCCAGTTGAGAGTGATGGAGAGAAAGAGATTTACAAAGAAGAGGTGGATGGAGAGAAGAAAAGTCGCTCAAATTCAAGAATTATCGCTGGGGTTGCTGCTGCAGCAGCAGACCCATCTGAAGCGCCCCTGACAGGATGGGCGCATTGTGCCAGGAATAGTTGCCATAGCTCAGAGTGCCAGGCTTGATACTGAGAGTGCTTGCATTGTAATAGAATAACGTCTCAAACCCAGGCGGCGGATGCCTGGCCACCTTTTGTAGGACTTGGAATAAAACCGTTGGAGACCAGGAAGTTATCAGTCATCGTGCTACTCTGGAGAAGTGCTCATATTTTGCTCCCTATATTCCTCAAAATGCCATGACGTGTCCCTAAACTGTCTCGTACAGCATTCCCTCATACAGGGTAAGTATCCTCCTCTTCTCCCCACCCCCAAGACACTCCCCTGCCCCACCCCTTGACCCTCCCCTACCCCACTCCCTGACTCGCTGCTCTGATTGTTTCATCTGTAGAGCTCTTCAACATTTAATCAAACATTTAAGTTCATTAAATGTTTTTGTAAATTTTTCATTGTAATGCAAGGATATCAACAAAGTCATTGTAAAATACAGACTGTGTGAAATTCAGATTATTACAAAAATTGAAGCAAGGTCAGAGTTTGAGACCTTTATAGATGATGTGAACCATACTTAGCATTGAAAGAAACATTTACAATCTTTGCAATGGAGGATCCCTTACTGATATTGAATGTAAGCAACTGATGAATATGTAGCTTTCAGCAATAGATTTGTAGCTTACTTTTCTCGTGGTTACCTTCCATATATGAAATTCTCTGTTTCAGCAGTAAAGACTCTTACCACGAGCTGTCATTTTTGGACCAATTAAAGGCATTTTTTTAGCTCATATAACCCTTTTACTATCAAGAAAGGTAGTGAAATTGTCACATAAAGGTATTGAAAATGATATGAAGATTAAGGAATACCCCTTTACTCAAGTATGTTTTGTTAAAGTTATGGGTACTTGTTTTCTCAATGCCTCTGCAAGGATTTTTCTGGTGCATCACACTTGTCTTTTGAACAACATTTGTAGCATTTCTTTTCTTTCAAAATTGTTTCTATGCATGTATGTCTAGCTATGATGAATAGGCTTGATTTTTAAAGCAGATTCAATCAAATGTAAAGACTTTAAAGCTTTTGCAGATTAAAAACCAGATATTTTTCAAAGGGTCTTTGACATTCCAAGTGTGGAACAATTATTACCTCCCACATTTATTTTCTTTTGCGATTATCACCATTTCCTGACAAAGCACCTCCACGAAGAGAGTTTCTCCAGGGCGGGTCATAGGTCATAGGGGTGTGTCCCATGGGTATTGGGGGGACATACAAGACAGTGTGTGTATGTGTGTGCTTGTGTGTTTGTGTGCGTGAATACATGTGCACAAAGTGTATATTGCACAGTTTGAGCTAGAACAGGTTGTGGGGGATGAAAATATCAATGGTAGGATTTTTTTTTTTTTTTGAACCACAAAGCGGGATTCGTCATCAAAGGCATAGAATTCTTTGAGTGTTGAAAAGTGTGATCACAGGAAATCAGAATGTAAACTACAGCGTCCATTTCATGCTGATGTTTTAAAGGTGCATGGTCCCGGTGTTTTAGTCAAATGCGTACGCGGGTGCATGGCGCAAGTTACTTATAGAGACCTACGCTATCAACTCCTCTTTAGCGCTTACGCTTTGGCCCACTTCCTCGAGTCCGAAGAAGTCCGATTCACCGTAGCCAGTGGTCCGATCACAGTTCAGCTCATGACTCGGATGAGGGGGATGACCGCTTTAGTAAACTTCTTTTGTAATGTCATAATAACAAGCACATATGCACGCACCCTGGCATTACTACAGACTGCGCGATGTGCAGAGAAGACAACGAAGGCAACGTTACTTAGCAACACCTACGCACTTTACTCTTGATGACAGCTCAACTTTGGTAATCTTCGTATCAATGCTAACGGTGATCGGTAGTATCATCAGCAGCGCCCTCTACACTACCGGGACTAAGCACCTTTAAGAATTAGAATTCAATGTCAATACACGAAGAGCTGAACGATTTGTGCCTCTCTGTTTGAGTACATATGTTTTCAGTTGTTTAATTCCAGTTATAACTTGGAAATACATAATAGATAGGTTTAGTATGTTAGTGTGTAGTCTTGAATGGAATGATGAGTTGTTTTATGTGTTTGTCTTCACCAAACCTTGCTAAAAAGACCCAACAAAACCAATTATAAACCAAATGTAAGTTCTTATGAAACTTTATACAGTGATGCCAATGCATGTGCAGGATACTTCAGGGTTTTTACTGAAGAACTACGTAGGTATTTTTGGTGTTAGCTCACTGCCTAGACAGACATTCAAATGTATGGTGAGAAAATATATGTGTGTAACTGAATATTTTTTTTCGTGAAAAATTGAGCAAAGAAAATGGGATTCCATCGGGATTCGAACCCGAGACCTCCGGATTACTAGCCCGGTGCTCTACCGACTGAGCTATAGAAAACCCTAGTTCAGTGTTCGTCCCAGAAACCCTAAATTCTCAATGCTCGAATGGTCAGAAGCTGTAGCAGTGTGTTAGTGTTATATGACACACACGTACACACTTGAACCTGGCATAAACCTGAAGGATAATTCAACTTGGGGATAAATGCAAGGGATCACCGAAGTGATGCAGCTTTTTGAGTATGTAACAAACGCAAACAGAAAAACTGACCAGAATGAATATTATTTATTACTGGAAAATTGAGCAAAGAAAATGGGATTCCATCAGGATTCGAACTCGAGACCTCCGGATTACTAGCCTGGTGCTCTACCGACTGAGCTATAGAATTTTTCACAAAGTTGGTTTAACATGCCTAGCTGGACAGTGGATGTAATCTAACAGTCAACTGTCAAGAGTGTCAGTCACATCAGCAGAGTCAAAATTGTCTTCACATTTCATCTCCTCTCATCCCCCCCCCCCTTTCTCAGTGAGGTAGAAATAGTAGGCTGCATTTATCACCTTTCCCATGTTTGAAACACGTTTCAGTACCCACTATCAAAACGTATTTGTAAAGGCTTCTCCGATTGCATTTCTTGAGCTCTTGCATTTATCGTCTCTATCGTGAGTCCAGAGACAGGCCTTGTCACTGGGCATCTCCATAGCACAGGTTGACCCAAGGAGCAGAGATCATGTAGTAGGCATAGGTCAATCTGAGATAGAAACGCGTTTCAAAACGACTTTGCATTTATCATCTCTACCAAAACGTATGTTTACCTCAAACGCATTTGAGATCACACTTTTTTCAGCATTTCAGAAAGACATTTCTAACCCATAATCAAAACAGCTCTGCATTTATCAACTGCCTAAATCTGAAAGTCATATTGAAACCTTAATTCTATGCCAGAAGTGAGTTGATAAACGCATCCCTAGAGGGGTACACATATATACTGTTGCCATCTTATTTCAGAGAAGAATAACAACCCAGTGTGGGCTCTCGTCACAGAGTTCATTGACACTTGGGACAGAGCATTTCTCATCAATCAAAATGCTCTGCTCTGCCAAGAATTGTCTGTCCAAATGTGCTCTGCTCCAGAGATATGGTGATAATACCAGTTGTTATTGCCATTAATGGGCAGTTGTGAGTTAACTTCTTATGGATATCTGGAACACCTCATGTAACCAGGGAGGTGGAAGAAGATGGAGATGGCACTCTGAGAGCTTCCCTCAGAGAAAAAAATCAAGTGGTCTTACACCGATTAACGTCTTGAAATCCAACCCTCATTCTGTGATAAATATGTCAAAATCTGGCCTTATCGGTCCACCCATCGCCCTCCGGCGCACTAGAGTGACGCAACATGATCTCCTTTCCAGGCCTTCCATAAACACACGCTCGTAAAAATCGGGCTTTGAAGCGATGCGTGGCACCGACAATATGACGTCATATTCAAAATTTTGGCAGTCTATTACATTCAGTGAAAGACGTCCCCCTTCGAAAACTACAACTTATGGCTCAAGAATTGGGTCGCGTGGTATGTCTATACCTTTCGCTGGTTCAGCAGACTGTGCTGAGGAGATTGCCGTTTGAACCAGCGAAATCGGTACACAAACAACGGAGTTACTGAGCAGTAAGTTTTGTGCGCTAGAGATGTCATCATATTGTTTCTGTATCGATTATGAGAAATCCCGCACATTTCCGCAAATTTTTTATAGTTAGAGAGGTAGGCCTGACCTTGATCTTCAAAATGATATAAGTTATATGAGCGTGTTCGGGCGTGTTTTCAAACAGTTCGAGTGTAAAAGTAGTGCTTCATAGAGACCGAAGCGGTTTTTTTTTTCGTCTGCACCCGAGCGAGCTGGGGCTTTTTAGCGTACTCGTCGGGTTGTTGTAGGGCCGCCGCGTAGGCGTCGGGACAGCGTTCGTTGCCGTTGTTTCGGTGAATTTGAGTTACTAGTTGAGTGTTAAAAAGTTTAAATTAGACATATCAGCCTTGATTATAATAATTTTCCGTAGAGAATTAAAGATGATATCTATAAAAGCCTAGATGTATGGTGCTGTAAGTATATTTTAGGGGGGAAAACAGAGCTTAGTATACAGTGTTTCGCCTCACTCTCCCTCGATCATTCATCGGTAAATACCGGTAATCGGCTTGACTCTACCCCATGCTAACGTTACAAAAAAATTGAATTAAAAAGTATTAGAGTACACCTCTGGAGCTAGTAGAATCTAACGTTTAACAGTGGTTAGATTCTAGTTTGTGAAATACTAGAGTCTACTAGCTAGGACAAACGTTAGGTATGCTTTTGCTAGGCAGCATATACCTGAGGTGACGCTGCGCTATTAAGCAGTGTCCTGAGCCTTGCCCTTGCATTGGCCTCCAATTTCCAAGCCAAGGCCCAACTAACTTTCTGAGTTTCAGTTTCAATTGTAAATCAAATTTCGTTAAGTTGCTGTGTCAATGTGATTTTGAATTTGCTAAAAGCAATTCCTCCTCGACAAACTCGTCTCCGTCAAAATCACGATCGCCAGAACTACCACCACTGCTTACACCACTGCTTTACAGAATACACTCTAGAGATCTGTGCTTACACCGTAGGACGCCATTTTATTCCCCGACCACAATGCATTTCGCGTCGTGATTTCCGCCACAAGATTTACGACTTGTAGTGCGCCGAGCGTGAGTAATGGGATTACGGGAGGGGAAAAAAAAACGCTGTCGGGGCCACGCATGACTTCAAAGGAAACTCAGAAGAGCACACTCCATCTTCTTCCACCTCCCTGATGTAACCGAGTAGACCAGTCAAGTTTTGATAAATCAGACAAATGTTTGTAGAGTCATCTGTGTATTCTTGATTTGTTACAAAAAACTCTAATTAGCTGAAGATGAAGTTTATGTTGAACAATTGTATTTGGTTGGACAACTGTCATGGAAGATGCCATTTTTTGTTTTTGGCAAATAGGAAGTTGGGAATCTTTACAGAGAGTAGGCTTTGACAAGACTAAATCTCAGACCATCATTTGATATCAATTCATAAGAAGATATCTGAAAAGGGGTTTCACTGATAATGCAGTGCCCGCTGGCTCCGGTCCCACATATCCACAGGGTCGAACCAGAAGAGTGTCTTGCTGTACTTATACTTGTGCAGCTTACAGATATAAACAGGTTCCTTTGTTTTTATTGCCTGAACTTATGAGGCACATGAATTATGTAGCGGTAAAGTGCATTGTCATGGAGGAGAAGGCTGTTTAAGCAATATGATGCTGGTCTAAGAGCTCCGAGAAACGGGTAGGGAGGGCATCTTATCCTGTGAGGTAGACACAAATTGAACTTTAATGGCAGCACAAGTACAGGTAGCCCTACCTCGGAGGGTTGTCGAGTGAATCACACCTTTTAATATGTAATAACCTCTTGGCCAGGCCGCACAATGCCGACGAGTCTCCGGTGTTAATGTCAGGCCCTATAGGTGTCTTGGGTCTCTCATCCCATCAAAGTGAAAACAATTTACTACTGGGGTTGGTCCCGGTGTATCTTGCTTCTCCCTCTCCCCCCTTTCTGCCTAATTGCCAGGTAACCCAGTTATCCACATTGCTGATTTCATTACAAATCTGGCCAGAGTTTGTGCTGCATCGTCCAAATAGGATTTGTTGTGTTAATTTGAATAATCGGCCAAACAAAGCCCTGTGTTAACCCCTCCAGCCTCGGCCTCCCCTGCCCCTCGCCCTCCCGAATCGAGTGACCTTTTCAAGTGAAGAGGGAGCTTGACAAGGGGAATAAGCACGCCGCCGCTCCTGAGTATTTTTTCAGATTTAATATTGCTGTTTGAGAATTATTGATCATGCGGTGTTTAGTGTTCTCTGGGGCGACAAGCTCATTGGCATAATCTAATCAGGCGGGCAGAGGGGGTTGGCGAGTTCTCTCTACCGCTCCCCTCGTCTTCACAGTGATGCCAATTTCTGGCCATTGTGAGCAATGTCTGCGTGCTTCAGTATCCCCCTGCATTGCACAATTTCTTGGTCACTAGGCACGTAATCGTGGGTAGGGAGTTGAATTTGCATTCACCGGTATGTGCGAGTGTATGTCATCGTGGTGAGCGTGTGTGCATTATCAGCGGGCACGTGAACAAGTGGCCGTCTCGGAATGAGTCCCGAACACGTTACGAAGTGTAGCATCAGTGGGCTTGTACACATGAATGGTCCATGTGCACATTTTCTCCACCTAATCATACGTTCTTCCTGTCACGGATGAATTCAATCTAGAATTTGATGGAAGGAATGTGTGTCCTGACATTATCTTATTTCTTCATTGAGATTGAAAGAGATGAATTTATTTTTCAGTGGAGTAATGTCATTGTTTTTCCCTGTGCAGGGAACTAGACAGAAATATATGAGAAATCTATTTACCAATTAGTTGTGTGCCAGTCTTTGAACATTTGCTGGTTAGAGCCTATTTATTGTGGTGTCATCATATCATTTGCTGTATTTTGAATTGGGCTGTAAGAATATTTCTATGTGTAAACTGCTTAATAATAAAAATGTTCTTTTCACTAGACACCTATGCATTGCCAGTAATGGTTAGAGTGTGGTTCACAAGAAGTAGGAAGATAGCATCAAATGTTATTCCACAGCAGGTATATAAAGGTTTGTGGTCAAGCCACCTCATTTACAGTCTTTGATCACTGAGTGATGTCATTCTTTGAGTGGGATTTAGAGATTCTGCTGTACATTTCTTCTCCACTTTGGAGCACTGTGGCAACGAAGGAGTGCACCTAATACATTAAAAACAAGAAAGAAAGAGAGAGAGAGAGGATGATAAAAAGGAGAATGAGGAGACCAGAAAAAAAATGGGCAGAAGAGTGTGGTTTGTGTTTGTCACAGAAACGCTGGGTAAACCCAATCCAAACGGGCAGCCGAGATGTTGTTGGGCATCTGATATCTCTGTGCGGTAATCTTTGCCTTCCCGGAGAAATCAATAGAGGCTGGATGGGTGCTTCGGCAGAAGCGTCTCCCTTCTTGCCCATCTCCCGTACGCCGGGTGCGGGCATGTTTTCGGTAGTTGGGACCTAATCGGCAGGACTCTGAGCTCCCTTCCGAAAAGTATCGCCCCGAGTCAAAACCCAAGGTTCCTTTCGGGTTGTCATGCCTAGCCAAAGTAAAATGAGATGGAGGAATCCTTGAGAAGATTAGTGGAAAAAGCAATGTACTGGGCGCAAAATGTGAAAATATGCATATCAAAAACAAAAAGGAGAAAATCATATAGAAAAGCTATGCCTATCTTCCTAGATAAGGTGAAGTGTTTAGAAGGCAACAATTTTGATATTGGGTGAATATCACAAAGAGTTTACTTTGTTCAGAAAGCTTTGATGTATTAAAAAAAAATCTCAACTAACATCAGCAGCTCTTGAAATAATTCTGGAAAGAATAATGAGCTGTTTAAAGAAAATAAAAGCGCTTGGTCTCGACCAATGTTCTGATTTGTGATTTTAGACATACATGTAACTGCTGCAGCTGAAGCAGAAATGATGAGATATTTGCTTTGATATTTTCTTGAGATTTTGTGGGACGAATTAATTCAGGAATGCCAGATGTGTGTGTTCTCTAATCCCATTTACTTTCTGAGATATTTGTGTGTATTTATTCATCGAGGGAAAATGCAGAATGACTAACCACTCTTTACATTCAAACAATGATTTTGTGTATAAACAATATTCACCATTCATCATTAACATTTTATAGACATGCAACTCTGGCAAATTCTATTAATTCTTCAGAAATCGTATGTATGATTTTTTTTTTTATTATAGCAGTAATTGTCAAAATGTATGTTTGAATAAATTACCATCTATCAAAGAAGAACAAATCAGGCAACTTAAATGTGAGGAGCGGTGGTTTGGAAATACAGGAACTAAACAAATAATCCTTTGTAAGCATTCTTGATTCCTTGTAACTACAGCAGTAATGATTAATGGTCCGCGCAACCTTTGATAGATGCCTTCCTCCCAGAGTAATCAAAAAATTTGTGACTTTTCGTCCACTGAGTCACAAAATTAACGGCTAAATTTCATAAGACTGACGGGCAGGTAATTGTCAGGAAAGAAAGAAAGCATCCCCCGTAATTTACATGGAGGCGAATAAACATTGATTTGATTTATTTTATTGCATTTTCTGCTTCAATAACAGGGTCGATTTCTCCCCCGGTGTGGCAAGTTTGTAGATCAGGTTATTTATCATCTAATGTTCGCTTGCTCAGGCGGTAACAGAGTTGGAAGTAATACCAAGAGCTTAACCATGAAGAAATCATCAATAATGGCATGGAATAACAAGATTTTTGTCCCTGCCAAAGAATTCTACTGAGTTGCGCGAGACGAAAATCAGTGAAGAGTTGGAATAGTGCTCAGATTTTTTCCCCTTCCATCCTAAAAGATTTTCATTTTTTGTTTAATTTGGTTCTCCAGCATGAAGTGGGCTTCAGACTCAGTAAATCTTATTTAATATCCCTCATGGTCCTGTAGTCATTTTATTCAGTCATGTGATTTATATTTTCTGACCTAATTTGAATTCAGGTTGTATATCACGTATATATTAGGTAAACAACTTTGTGACTGCTTTGTGAAAAAAACAACAGGAACAACTGCTCAGCATAATTCATTTTGAACAGAAAAATGACAGGCTGAATAGTTGACTGAAACAAAAACTTTGTCACACATAAAAGGAGAGAAATTGAAATGTAAAATGTAAAGATCAGTAAGATATGCAATCATATTATAAAAATTGCATATAGAGTAGCACAACATAATCTATATTTGTGTTCATTTTAATGTTCCTCATTCATGTGTACTTCTGTGCTTAGATCAGATTTGTCCTGCAGAATATAATGTTGCCTCTTTCTCCTTTTCTCTATCTTTCATTCTCCCTTCTTTCTTTCTGTCTCTCTACATTGTATCTATCTATCTATCTACCTTCAGCTCTCCCCTTCCTCTGTCCCCAACTTTTATAGAACTCAATTACAAATTTTTAGGATTTCTGTCATAAGCAATGTTGAAAAATATGAGCACAGAGAAGCATATAAACACATACCAAGTGATGTTTGTAAGTGAAGTCATACAATTGATAAGGTCATTATTAAAAAAAAAAGAGAATGACAATTCAAGTATCAGTATAGGTAGTTTAGATTGATGTTTAATAGTTTGGTGCTTGTGAACAAAGCCACTTCTCAGTTGTGAATAGGACTATCATACAGTATTAAGCTCCTAACTTGTTTCTGCTACTTGATGACATCACATATTTCATATTTTCTTGTGAAAAAGAAAGAAAGCAAGAAGAACTCACATACACACAAAACACACACACACACACACACACACACACACACAGAAACAAAAAGCTTCGGAGGAATTTGTGTACCTTTTTTAGGTAAGCAGCATCATAGTTATGTGATTAAGATAATTATTCCAAGTGTATGGCAAACCATCTTTGGCAAAATTGTGCAGAACTTTTTGCTTTCATTTCAAAAAAATCATAAAGTCCTATAGTGCACCTTTAATCTGATAAGAAGGAAGTGGAATTTGACCCTTAATGAAAAGAGAAGAGAGTACTAGTCTTCCTTTCTCAAACCCTTCCCTCACTTTTCACTGTCTCTTTTTTCTCGTCATGTTTCATTTCATACTGTAAAGCAAGATATTTTCATGGCATGAAATTTTCGTGAATTGTCATTGGCATTGCGTGCATTTAATGCAGACAAATACTTTCGTCTGCAATTTGATTTTGCGAATCTTGGCTCTCGCAAAATTCACGAAATTTAAATGCATGCGACATTCTTCACTTTACAGTACCTTGATGCTCATTGTTGGATCATTTGGGATAAACTCTTAGATTTTGTTTTCTTTGAGTAACTTTTTTAGGGAACAATTTGTATGTTATTTTGTAAATGTTGTAATCTATTATACAAATAATGAATGTTTATGAGTGCAGTGGACAGAATATTTCATGAGGTGAAAGATGAAATGATCCATTCAACTCGGCTGCACCTCGTTGAATGGATCAGACATTTCATCTTTCTCTGAATGAAATATTCTGTCCATTGCATGAATGAAAAACATTTATTATTTGTTTTATATAACGCCTAAAATAGATCCTTATCATTTGATGTTTTAGTAATTTAGAAACAAGAGAGAATCTGAGATCTTGAGAGTGCTCACTGAGCGCTTTACGCTAGCGCGCTGTCGCACACACACACTGCAAATGCAAGCGTTTTACATGCGTAGTGTGTCGGGCTCTCAGCGAGCGTGCAATAGAGCAAATCGTATGGATCCAAAATTGCACGGTTAATGGAGCCACAATTGCACGGATGATGACGTCATAGTGAAATGGGCCAAATGATCAATGTCAAACAACCAATCAAATGACAAGGATCTTTTCAGGCATTATATAATTATATTTATTTTCCTTTGAAAACAAAGAAATAGACCATAGTGCCTTCATCCATATCTGTTACAACATGTCAATAATCTTAAACATTTGTTTATTACCAAGCTGTTCGAATATAGTATCTTTTTCTTTTTCTTTTGTCCATTAAATACTGCATGTATTCATTTGTTCGTTATGGGCTGTCATTGGACTCCCCACATACATTTCTAACCACTGGTCATCAGAGAATTCCACCTGTCTAACATTGACCAAGAAGGGATATTGTGGTTGATCATCTTTTATTCATATCTTCCAGTACAGTGATCTTGGCTTACATTCAGTGACTTAGATTTAGTCTAAGTTGCCAGCCTGGATTACTTAACTATTTTTTTATTGTCATGTCAAAAAATTGTACAATCCGTGTCTGGAAATTTGCAAACTAAATAGAAGGTGCTGATCCTACATCTAATTGGCCATATTTGCTGTATTTATTCCCCTTTACCAATTTCTTAAAGAACCAGTAATTAGCTCATAGTCTCGTGAGCCATGACTTCTTGCAAAATAATAGAAAGACTACTGCATTAGATGCATCTCTCCATTGGTTTTTCTGAGCAGGAAAAGATTTCCTTGAGTTCTGAATAGATCATGCTTCTAATGATTTGCTTTAGAATAGTAAAGTTTTGAAATCTGAGAAGAAATAATCGAAGCTGGCCATCTTTTTAAAACAGTACATTATGCTCAACAGTGATGCAATACTCTTCATTTGCTTCGTAGTATGACAACAGATCGAGTGTACTCTTATCTTTCTACACCACGATGATCAACCCATTCTGGTCTCATGATGTAATGATTTATAAGTCTGCTGGTATAATTTCAGGATAAAAGAAAGATTCCAAGTTCTTGAAATAATGTTATTGGTACTCACTCGTCTTTTCTTTTCTTTTTTTCTGAAATACTTGAGAGATCAGGCCATGACTATGCCATTGATGGCCTTTTTGTGCATTCTGATCTGAATTTCAAATATTCTGTCTCGAAGAGGCTCTGATTCAGCATACGTTTAGCCTGGCAGCAACAACATTCCAACTGGGATGTCTTCAATTAGTGGGAGTGTGATTCAGTGTAGAAACCCAAGCAAATCAATTCTCCCCGGTGAGATATCGAAATACAGCCAATTTTTCCCCTCGATGGAGTGAAATTAATTCCCGGCCACTAATGGTTGTCGATGTGTTCTGCCAACTCGTCTACCCCCTAGCCTCCCCATCCCTACACCCCTGCCTGCTTGTCATACTCCTCCCCGAGACCGAGAGCGAGAGGGAGAGACAGGAGAGAAGAAAGAGATTGGCATCATTTCTACCAGTGTAATCCATATAACCTAAGAATAATACCCATAAATGTAGTGTAGAGTGGTCCACATCCTATCTGTCAGGCCGGAGGCACGAATCTCACTTTTCCTCTCCTCCCCAGCTCCCCACCACAGTCATACTCTGGTCGCCCAATAGAAAATTTGCATCCCCCGCCAGTCCTATATGCAATATTATGTGACATTTTGCGGTCATTCGCATCGCCCAGAAAGGTGATCCCCTCACCGCCGGTCGCGGGGCGCAAAAAAAAAAAAAGAAGAAGAAAAAAAATACCGTATGGTTTTGGCCCCACGCTGTTCGGCAGGCAGCGCAGGGACTCCCGAAGGTCATATCTGGTTACTGGGCCCATGTCGGGCAAGGGGGGCTAGGGGGGCAAGTCACTGGGCGAGGCTCCCCAAACCCCGGGCCTCTGTACTGCTGTGGTAGGTGACAGAAGGAGCAGAGAAGAGGGGGAAGAGGAGGGGATGTGTTCCAAACGATGGAGACCCGAGACCAGAGAGCGGTTCCACCGTATTGCTACCGGTGCCCCACTTCTCTCGGGCAAACCTTATTAGCTCAATTTGCCTTGTTTTGAGAGCAAGAGCGTTGAACCCGGGTCTAACCCGAGTTTGGGAGGAGAGATATTTCTGTCTGGGCTCTTCTGGTGGTCCATTGCATTTACAACCTCTGACTTTTCAGCGGAATCACCCCTCCCCCTTCCATGATTTTTCTCTCTTTGCCCCACCCATCCTTTACCCCCTTTCCTACCCATCCCACTCCAAGAAATAGCACCCGTCATCTTTTGGCTTATAGTGATAATAACTTGGGAGTTTTCATATTCTTTGCCAAATCTTGATTCCAAATCAGTGATCCCCCATTCTGTAGGAGTTCCATGGAGGCTTGGAAGTCATTCTTTCCATTTTGAATGCATATATTGATTTTGGGATTTATTTCAATCACAGCTTTCTTGGCACAACGTACTCCCAGCACAAGCAGAGGTCTTGCATCTTTCTGTTTCTGTGATTGGAAGAAGATAAAAGGCAAAAGATGGAGGGAACGAGAAAGGGAGGGAGAAAGAGAAAGGGAAGGAGGGGGGAAGAAAGAATGAGAGGCTGTAGGGCGGAATGATGCTGTGTGGCTAGGCAAGGGGTGAAATATTTATTTCCCTGGCAAATGGCTTTGAGAGTGTAGTTGAATTTATGGCCACAGGCAGAGTCAGGGAGCAGTAGCTGAGCATTGCATTCACACAGAGGACAGTGAAGTAGAGGTCCACTGGACTGAGGCTTGCTGGCTACTGTATCTTTGCAGTCTATCGTGCAATTTGGGTCATAAGGTACGCAGGACTCCCATGTTGGGGAAGAGTTTGAACAACAGGAATTTTCTGCAACTTACTTAAATCATCAGTGAATAATACTGTGAAGCATGATACTTTCGCAGCATGAAATTTTCAGGAATCGGAGCTGATATCCTTTTTGTTTTTGCATGAAATTTTCTCAAATTTTCACTGGCATTCAACTCATTTAGTGCCGACAAGAACTTTTGTGTGCATTTTAATTTTGTAGATTGTGGCTCGCGCGAGATTTGCGAAATTAAAATGCATTCGAACATTCCTCGCTTTACAGGAGTGGCAAACCCAGAATTATTGAATCAAAAGCAAAACATAACAAATCTACCCATTTTCTAATACACATGGCATTTTAGCCAATGCGTCCGTAACCAGTGGACTTTGGGACTGGGGATCAGCTGGTAAACCCATGATGAATCTGTCAGCCCCAGTTTTGTTTTGTTTTGTTTTGACTTTCCGCACAAAACCATCTCGGGAAGTTTCTTGTGTCAGCTTGTCAACTGATCGATAAAGCATATTATCCGATCCTGCAGCAGTTTTGTCAAGTTTGTGGTGGTGTTAAACCAAGCTACCAGTGTGCGTGCCATGAATAGTACACTAATCTTCATTTCCCAGTTTTTTAAAGGGAAGATAAACCCCAAGAGCAATGTGAGTTGAGTGAAAGCAGCAACATTAGTAGAACACATTAGTGAAAGTTTGAAGAAAATCGGACAATCGATGCAAAAGTTATGAATTTTTAAAGTTTTGATGTTGGAACCGCTGGATGAGGAGACTACTAGAGGTTATGACGTATGAGTGGACAACAATACCAAGAAAATATAAAGAAAATTCTGCAAAAAATCCATTTGTCATGAAAATTACAAATTCCGTCAACTTGATATTGACATATGTTAAGGTAGCAATTATTCCCCCTGCTTTCTGAAAGCGGTTGGTCCATTGCTCTTTCATAATTCTAGAAAAGTGAATTTTTGTTGAATTTCCTTTATATTTTCTTTGTATTGTTGTCCACTCATACGTCATATCCTCTAGTAGTCTCCTCATCCAGCGGTTCCAACACCAAAACTTTAAAAATTCATAACTTTTGCATCGATTGTCCTATTTTCCTCAAACTTTCACTGATGTGTTCTACTAATGTTGCTGCTTTCACTCAATCCACATTGTTCTTTGGGTTTACCTTCCCTTTAAGCCACATAAACGTGCACCACTATGTTGGCAATAGAATACAGAGTAACATCTCATTTGGTGTAGACATTTTTATGAAAATCTTTAGGCAATATCCATGTTAACTTTGAAGATCGAAAATTATTTCTGACATTTCCTCATTGTCTCAGTGGTTTAATAGCTAGATTACACCAAATCATCTTTCGGTTTAGCTTTTGTTGCTGTAGTTATGATTGTCTCTGTCACATTATGGCACATCTTTAATTTCTAAGTGAGGCCCAGTCAAGATTTGCCCTCTATAAATCATGTTCAGTAGTTTTGCATGGTATACTGTATATGCCGAATATTTAGCTAGGTTTGTATTTTTGCGAAAATTGCGAGTCAGGTGCTATTCACGAAATTGAATACGCACGAAAATATTGACTCTGATCACACTATGAATGTGACGTACGTGTATATATTTTCTCCATTTGGTACAGGACTCCACGATCGTGAATTTAACCACTCATGAAATCGTCAGGAAGTTCCGATTCGCGAAAATTTAGACTCGCTAAATATATGGCGTATACAGTACAGTATGTCCCCCCAAAAATGTATGATCGGATTTTCACATTGATAACTTCCAATATAATTAAACTGTCTGAATGCTATTTCACGGTCTAAAAGTATAACACCTTACCTATATTTTGCAGAAAATCACATTCAATTTAGTTAAGCAGTCACAGAGAAATGTGGATCGTTGTAAAGCATGTCATGGGTCTAATTTTTCCAAGTTTAGGGCTTGGATGCTCGTGGAACCTCATATTGTTTGAACACAATTATAGACAGAACTTGGAGGGAAGGGATTCCTGACATGCTCTATAATTTCAAAAATCTGCATTTCTCTTTGACCAGTGAAGCAAATAGGATGGGGTTTTCTATAAGATAAGGGTAATAAGTTATAGTTTCATACCCTGAAATTGTGTTTGGATTGATTAACTATTTTTAAAGTTATCGTTGCAGAGGGTCCTGTTGTAATTCTTTTTTGTTGATATATGTACGGTTCAGGTTGAGGTTGTATTCGTTTGTTTGATTTCTGGGAGTAGAATCAGACCCGTATTTATGTTGATGGACTTTGTTCCGATCGAGCATACTAGTTGAGCTTAAATGCTATACCAAATGTAAGAGAGTTCATGTTTTCTCCCTTTTCTCTCTTTTTTTTGTGCATAGTCCTTTTATGCTTTAAAGCAGTACAGACATAAGACTTATGTAATTGTTTTGGTAGATTGCGGGTAATACACAAGCATTTCAAAAAGGGATCCTTTGACATTTCAAGTTTAATGTGGTATACAAAATCTTGCTGTTGCAATAGTTTAGAATTTGATGAATTTTGTCAGAATATTTTGCTAAAGTTTTGTACATGGCTGCATAATATGCCATGCATATTGATTAGAAATGTTTACATGGCCAGTGTTATTGAGGTCTCTCATACTGGAACTGCATGTAGTGGGGTTGGAGTTATTATCATCATTAAATTTTGTTGGGGGATGGGGAAGGGATAAAACCAATGATTTTGATTGTGGGTATTGTTGAGAAAACATGATTGTTGTGTGGCAGATAGTGAGGGTAAATAGCCGGCCAGTAACCTGAGCAGGAGTTCTCCTGAGGCTGAAGGGGGGGGGGGGGGGGGGGGGGGGGGGGGGAACTATGCAAACGGGATTGATTGTGAGCAACGTCAAAATCTGCGGCAGCTAACACGGCCAAAGGAAGGCATCTAGAGTGTCAATACTCTGTCAAGCTTCTTTTTTTTTTCCTCTCTCTCTCTTTCTCCCCTCTTGTCGATATACAAGAGCACTCTATATCAAGTTGCGTCAGAAAAACTTGATGAGCACAAAGCGTATCGGTTGATGTTTGGTAAAATATGATTGCCATTTTTTTTTTGGTGCATATTTTTAGCAAATTCGGTAGACTGTGTCATCCTGTGTGTGTATATATACGATTTTCATGTACCAGCATGTATTTTGAAACATACTCACTTCCATCAATCAATATAATCAATCTCATCTGTGGAAAGGAAAAGATGAAGTTGATAAATTCTTGTCTGTGATGTTACTGTTCACGTCTGTCAACAAACCTTTCAGAGACTTTTTTAAGCTGGCAGTTAATATGCCTTGCATTGCTCATTCATTTCTCATGTTACTGTGAAAACTCTTATATGCCTGTGAATTGTTCGCTTTGCATCTATCAGTTTACTTTCATAAATTCCAGGTAAGACCATAAACAAAACAAAACAAAGCAGAACCCCCCCCCCCCCAAAAAAAAGCCCCCAAACACCAATGCTAGTTTGAAGCAAGTTACAGTGTTACATACCCAACTCTTGTTGTTGGTACGCAAGCTTCAGTCATTCATTTTTCACTAGTCCTTCACACACTCTCTGTTAACCTTGTCCTATTATCTGTAGTGAGTTCTTCGTGTATTGTGTTCTCTCTCTCTCTTCTTTCTCTGTCCTTTTTTCTCTTTCTCTATTCCTTTCTTACATCTTCCATCAATGTCCCACATTTATCATTGGTATTCTATCTCTTAATCTATCCATCTTCCATGATTGTACTACAAGAGACATGCTATTCTCTTGGTATTTCGACTTAGCAATCTTTCAATCTTTCCTCCTCTATCACCTCTTTTTCTTTTCTTTAAATCTCTCATGCACACACACCCATTCTCTCACTCTCCTTGGTTCTCTCTACCTCCATCGAGTCGCTGGATACTGGAGCGTTGAGACCAAGTCGTAGCTAAGTGATGTTTGCCAAATCCAAGCTGTTCAATCGGTCCAATCACCAACAGGGGTAAAACACATTGGGCCGGAAAGCATAAGTGAAATGTAATCCCCATCTGACTTAGGGGCCAATCGCGGATATATCGTGAAGCTCTCTCTTTCGCGTCTTTCGATCAAGAACCCAGTTCCCGTCGTCCCGTGTCATCCTTTCTTCCCTTATCCGTCTCTGTCTCGTAACCTATCAAGTGCAACATAAATTCCTTGTCCTCACGAGCAAGATGACGGGCACGGTGATGGTTGCCATGGCAACTGCCCTATTCCGCTGTTGTGTGTGACGAATCTGCAGGAACTGTGCCCAGGAGAGAGAGAGAGAGACGAGACGAACGTTCCTTTCCGCGAGCGGATAACTGTTTGTTGCCGCGGCAGGAGCGATGTTGACGCATCGGAGAGCGCTCGGCCTAATCAATATTGCAGCTTATGTTGTGCCGCGTATCCCTCTCGCTTATACTTGGGTAGATGTTCAGGAGATACTTAACTGTGTATGGCAGGGCATATCTTCTGTCCCTTTTGCCCGTAGATCTCTCCCTCTCCCTCTACGTCTCTATTTCTTTCTCTGTCTGAATCTTGCCTTCTCTTCACCATCCTCCTCTCTGCAGATGACTTGCACTCTCCAGGCATTTGGTGCAAATCCTCAGAATGCTGCGCTCGTTGCCGCGTGGGGCCCGCGTGAGTGGTGGCGCTCGGGAAAGGACGAGCCTAATGCGTGTTGTGATACATGTTTGATTGGCTGCCTTGATTTATGCCCACCATGTTACCTGCAAGACTCTGGTAGTTTTGATTTGCGTAAATCAAAAGCCCTGCTTCTTGTGTGATCTGTATAGCTGACATGTCTTCACTGTTAGGTACTGGATGCAATTTGAGAGGTATGTGTACTGAGCATCGAGGCTGTCATCAGGTCGTGAACTCAACTTTGCAGCCGTAGTGTAATGTGATGAAGAGGATACTTATAAGGTGCATGTTTGCCAATCCATTGTAACTTCCCAGAATTTGAGGAAAGGTACTAGTCCTGTCAGTGGCAGTTAAGGTTCAGAATGACTTAGTTCCACACTTGGTATTACACATAAATCGCTAGTGGTTCTGCAAACTCGACTCACGAATCAGTGGATTCACAGCTTTGTTCAATTCTTCAGTAATCCCATTACAGGCAAACTATGTCATACATAGTGAAAGAGAGTCTCACACAAATATGGATAGATGGGACTGCTATGTAAAAGGATGCAGAATGAAGTCAGACATAACTTCAACCATCTCTTCTTTAGATGGTACTAGTTATGCAGCCTTTTGTCATATTCCTGTGATTGCTTATGTATCTGTTATCCTTCGGGGAAAAAAAAATTAAATCACTCATTATTAAAACATGATTGATACTAAAGATCCATGCTTCTCAAGCTTTTCCAACCCAAGGCCCACTTTGGCTCCTACAATTGTTTTTTTAGGCCCATAGTAGGATCAAAATTATTATTTTTTTAATTCATTTTTTCCTGACATATTGCAGCCCACCAGTGAGCTGCGCCCAACTGGTTGAGAAGCACAGCTATAGATGACAATATATATGTTTCATTTTCTGTGTGGTCAGCTTCATGGTCAGACAACTATAGTTACGTTCAGACGGGAGCCCTTAACTTCGAAGTTAGGAAACTTCGAGGTTAGAGCTTGTAGTTAGGGACCGTGAAGACGCACTCGTAGTTAGCAAACCTCGAGGTTTGCTCGATGTTTCGAGCCACGAGAAATCTTATGGTTAGCGCTCTAACCACGAGCCGCGGGGGGTCTCCACTCGTAGTTACGCACCGTGTGGACACAAAAAACAACGAACTCGAAGTTAAGAGTGACCTCGCCGTAAACCCCAGCCCCCACAATTTCCCTCTGCTTCCGGGTCAACCTCCCAAACGTACACCACAAATACACTACACGTGAAAAACCTATGACGCACGACACAACAACATCATCTTTTCTTCCCATGCGCTTGATCTCTGAAACTGAACACGTCGAACTCGCTACTGTATTCTATATGCTTCTCCGACGCTAAAAAAATGTTTTCGACGAATATCTTCATAAAGGCATAAAGTCATCAGTGCAGTGCTATCTCTGCATACCATGACAGAGAAAAAGAGTACCTGTAAGCGAGTCCGACAGGGTTGGACTAAAGAATGAATAGACGCCTTGTTAGCAGTGTGGGGTGAAACTTCCGGTTTTGTGGTTTTAACATCGCGTGGGACCCACTCGTAGTTACGGGGGGCAGAAGCTTAACAACGAGGTTTCGTAACCTCGAGGTTAAGATTCGTCGTGTGGACACACGTCGTAGTTAGGGGGCAAGAGCTAAACCTCGAGGTTTCCTAACCTCGAGGTTAGGGCCTGCCGTCTGAACGTAACTTATGTTGACTCATGGTAGAAATGCTGTCCCTTCTACCTTACTGTGTGTGGGACTAATGGGCTGTGAATTCCCAGGATACCCTCAGCCTTTCCATGATATCATCTTTGAGTTCTGCTTCTTGAGTTGCCTGTTGTTTGAAATATTGTCTGTTCATTTCTCATGGGCCTGTTGTAGTGACTCCAATAAAACATTTTGATACAATTAACCCGTTGAGGACGAATCCCGAGTATACTCGGGCAGGTGTCTATGGGAAATGCGTGTTGTCACAAAATCAAACCATCCTCAACGGGTTAAGTTTGAGTGTGTCCCTGCAGTCACCAGATTGTTTTAGATTTGAGAGTGGAGTGAGAGATTTGTGGTAGTTTATCTCTTGTATGCCATTGTAAGTCATTATGTGAGCAATACCGAGTGTTTGAATTTATAACTTTCAGTAAATAACAGCTGAAATCTTGAAGTGCCCACACTCATCTAGACACACATAGAGTGGGATAGGAATAACCTACTAATCAATGATGTATATAACTCAAATTTTCTTTCCTGACTGCTGCATAGCTTCCCAAAGCCATGCCTTGTGTAGCAACAACCAATACACACAAAATAGTATGTTAGGTATCAGTGTATTCAAATGAATATAAATTATGAAGATGAGAATGATCTTTAGAAATCAAACAGCCATTAATTTGAATTTATAAGTGAACATACCTCTAAGAAAATGCCAGATGCACAGATCTTATTTTATCATTATCATTTTTGTGTGAGAGGGAGGAGAGTTGTATACTTGCAAACCCTCCTGCCCCTCACTGTTTAATCCTGGGTCCCCTCCCCTTTTCTTTTCACCCAACCCCAACTCATATTTCCCCAAGTCATTTCGCCCTTGAGCACTGTATTTGAGCGGGATATGCCCAGGATATTACTCCAATTACTTGACAGCAACGCAAGCAGAAAAATAAACTGGGCAGCCACATTTATTTGCGAGTTTGAGATGTTTTTGTCACGGCTGCTGAAGTAAAAGTTCCGGTAGCGCTTCCCTTGACCCTGCTCCAATTCCTGAGGAGAGCCTTCCCTTGATATATTTATATTTTTGGCGTCTTTGCAAATTGTATTTTTCACCAGTTTCCACTGGAATTAATTGCCTGAGGATTAAAAACTCACTGTAAAGGATGGAAGTGAGCATTAAAAGAAACAAACTAAAACACACGAAAAGGGAAATTTGCTTGAAGTTCACGCAAAACAGAAGAAGATTAAAAAATGACAGTTTGGAAAAGAGAACTGTAAAGGAGGGTCTCTCAAGAAGAATGTATTTTGCAAGCAATTGTTCGATTTGAAATGAGTTTAGTGCAGAGGTAGCAGGAAAGGAATTGGAGTTATGATTGACAGCTACATACTACAATGAAATATGTAAGGTCTCTTGGAATCAAGCCTGTTCATTGATTCTCAGATTTCCTACATGCATTTGATCATTTCAATTCAACATGTGTGTTCTACTACTGAATATCCAAATGAATAAAAGAATTAAAAGAATTTGGTTAAGATAACTATTCTTAAAATAACATTGAAAATGATATAATTATGTGATGTATGCATTGCATTTAAATGTGTTGATTTCTGTATCCATGCATTGTTAGAATATTTGCGACAGAGTTGGTCTGCTCACTTAAGCATGTTTGTTATTTTTCTCAGTTGCGCATCACCCTGTTTTTCATATTATTTGCAACAGGGAAAATTGGAGAGGATGAAAAGGAGGGTGGGGCGGGTGTTTGGAAAGTTCAATAACCGAGCAATTAACCTAAATTGCTCTGTGTAGCACCCGCTGTGATTGGGGGTGAGCCTATATTTAGGAAGTATGGAATGATCATCGGTAAAAAGGGCCAATCGCGAGCCGGTTATTGGTGTGTATCTTGGGATAGTGTCAAAATGTGAGCATGCACGGAAAGGGCAGAAATTGTGTCAGTTTATTGAGGGGCTCCACTCTCAGAAGAAAATGCAGGCACTGTTGAATGCAGGTAATGTACCCATGCCTCTTACTGCCTGAGCTGTTGGTGTATTTTTCTGTCTGTGGTGCACTTGCTCTTCTATTTGAATTCGCTATAAAGAAAGCGAAACTGAATTCCTTTTGCACTCCTTAGTGTGAAAGTTTGTGAGTGGATGTTCATGAAGATGAAGTTGTTAGGATTGATGTGAGGGTCATGGGCTAGTCAGCTCTGTTCTTTTGAGATACATGTAACTGTAATTTGTAATGTCGCATTTTAATAGTCAGCTGAGGTCATCTTGTATTTTTAGAAGACACCCTACCAAGAACACACAATGTTGGGGTTAAGATGTTGGGGTGGGGATGGGAATAAGAGAAGCCCATCAGTGTGTGAGTGAATGTGCCCATGATCTCGTATGAGACTTGCTCCCTGTTGGAGAGTCTATACAGAGACACTGCGACCCCCCGAGCTATTCCTATACATTATGCATGGCGGGGTAAGGGGGTAGCCACATCCCCGCGGGGTGTAGCCGCTGCTCATGGGGCTATGCTAAAACTGAATAATAACCATGGAATATGGACCTCTCCTGTATTTCTAGCACTCTCTCCTCCCCTCCAGCTCACAGTCGGGTGATGGTTTAAGCTCTAGTGTTGATGCCAAGCCCCTTCCAGGATTGGGAACTTCTAACCTCATAATGATTCTTTTTAATTTTTTTTTCTCTTCTCATTCTTCTTCCTTGTACTCATTGATTGTAGTTTTGCTGTTCTCCTCCGGTACTTGAAAATCACAATTTCCCCGCACAGAATCTCTGCCCATATTGAATGGAATGTCAACTGCTTGGGTCATTGTTTTTGATATGTTCGCACTTATAGAGGAGTGGAACTTGAATATGGATTGAACATCTTTTTAGATATCTCCTCAATACATAAAGTAGTAGAAAAATCTGAGATATCATTTGTTTGCTACCACATCTGGAAAGAATTAGGTTCCCTTTCCTTGCCTTCTGTTCAGGCAATAGTTTGAATTTGGTTTTTGGACACTATTAGTCTTCTATCAAGTCTTTGTTTATAGAATATGACTGAAGATGCTAGCTTCTTCATGCCCAGGTTTTTGTTTTTGTTTTTGATATACTTCTTATTGATTTATCTTTTAGACCAGATATCCAATGCCTTCTTACCAAAGCAAGCAAATTGCAGGATATGTGATGGGATACATTGTAGCTGAGGTACTTTTCTTCTTTATAGACTTGATTTCATTTCTCTTCATTTCATCTTAATGCATCAGTATGATTTTATGAACTATGGTAATTTTGAGATGAGGCTACACACAAGGGATCTGAGAATCCATCGCGAGTATCGTTTACTTGCCACTGTTAAAAAAAAAATGAATGAGATATTTGCAATCAATTCATCCTTTCCTTACCAGATGACAGATAACGATACAAATGTGTGATTTTCTTTCTTCCATCCGTGGAATAATTTTAGTAAAGTTCATGTAACTACTGTCTCATGCTCACTCAGCTAAAAGTATATCTAGCCTTGTATGTTAGTCACTTTTTTTTTTGGGGGGGGGGGCTGGGGGCTTTCTTCATCACTCTTTGGCATCAGAGCAAACTGAATATTCTAAAATCCCTCTTCTTCTTTGAGAAATAATTGGCAGTGCCATAGTCACATACCACCTTGTGCAATTGAAACTCCTGCAAATCTTTAGCGTGACCGCAGTCAGGGTGTAGTCTTCACTGGCACAGACCCAGTTTTTGTCAGGTTGTTCGATGAGACATATAATGTCATGGTTTTGTATCTCCATTGTTAAGAATAGTTCACTGTTGGGGATTCATTCGGTTTTGTCGGTGCTACGTTTGCATTCAAGAATATGAAATACTTACTAAGTGCAAAGACATAATATCACATTCATTGTTGCGCTTCATTTTCTGCCAACCATCTCAGTGTAACAGACATTCACAAAGGCACCTTGGTTGTACTGTGTATAGGTAGTCAGTAGGCATTTTTCCAAATATTTCAGCTATATTTCTTTGTTTTATGTATTTGCTCCCTGTTGCCCTTTTACTGTACATTCATATGTCTGCTGTCTTGCATTGTCAGACAACTCTGTGATATGGATTATAGAAAAAAAAAATCGACCCATGTGTGCTATGCCAACAGCCCCGTAAGGAAGATCAATTGCGTTTTAAGATGTTCTATTCTTTCATCGTATTGATGAAGTAAATGCTGTGAAAAGAATCTGAATCTCATCAAATCCAGTAATACTGTATTTAAAGGCATGAACCTATTCTGTTGCATGAAAAACAGAAAAGTTATTGTGGATGTGGTATCCTCCGCTCTATAAAGCTTTGTAATGTATGGACCTAGTTGTAGGATACCTCCACTGTACCATGCCAGCCAGAATTAATGTTCGTTTGTCAACATGTCTCTTCTTATAGCCATCAGCCGTTTGTGTAGCGAGGCTGATAATCTTTCCCTGCTATTCAAACTATCTTATCGAGGCGTGCAAAGAATCCAATGGCTTTGGGCCACATTCCTGTTGAACGTGGCCTGATGGCGCGCAAGAGAGTCTGGGAGGTGGAGACTAGGCATTCAGCGATGTTCAGGCCAGAGGGGTTATTCTTTCTTTCCCCTTGTTTTGTGTTGCTAACCTCAGGAGCTGGAAATGGCAACCAGTGGGGCCGGGGAATTGTGTCTGTCTCCCCAAGTTCATGTAGGCATGTAATTGTTTTGGAATGTGTGGTCATTGTTATCTGGCGTAGAGGTTACCCATCAGGCCAAGCTTGCCTTTTATCCCTTCTCTCTCTCTCTCTCACACTCTCTCTCTCTCTCTGGCCATGTGAGATATAGTTCGTGAATCTATTGGAGGCGCATAGCAACACATTGGAATGAGATTGGTAAAACATGTTGTACCGTTAGGCGGGCAGAGTATGTGTTCCACATCATGGTTTCAGTTGTAGTATTGGCGGCAGTTTTCAAATATTAAGCTATTGCTGTATGATATGAGCTGATATACAGTGTGATGTTATACAAATATTGACTGCTCATGAGGATGATGGTGGAAATTATCATTCCCGAGGTGCTTTTCATACCGACCCTTCTATCACCCCGAGGCGTTAGCCGAGGGGTGATGGAAGGGTCGGTATGAAAAGCACCGAGGGAGTGATAATTTCCACCACCATCCGAATACAGAGCAGTTAATATTTGTTTTATATACCTCATCGTTTAAGACTTAACCAAGTTCTAGGGCTAGGCAAATAAGAAGTAAATTCTAACTGTTAGGCCTAAACGTTAGCCCTAAAATCAGACCACAGCCTGCGCTTGCTGGCATGGTTTTCGTGCATTTCGTACTACCCAGTACGCACGGTACATTGTACTCACTCACAGTCACACGGCCTTCGGCGAGCTCGTGCATAAAATCTTGGCAGAAGATTACAGTATACATCCAGTTTCCCGTCGCTCGTGTTTTTAATTCGATATTTTCAACATGCTGAGATTTGTCTCTGCTTCGGGATCCTAAGAAATTCTAATTGCAAAGTGTACGATCTTTGATCCAGCTCACTTCAAATCACGGAGGAGCGCTCGATCACCATGCCACGTAAACGTATGCCTGCTGTGCGCTAATAGTGCGATGATTTTGCATGTGTTTATACGATGCGCGTAGTGAACGTCCTTGCCTTGGGTGGGCCACGGTGGAGGGGTTGCGGACACCGCGCGCGAAGTCTAGTGTACTTGTTATGTGTACAAAAGTCGCGGAGGGTTTACGAATTCTATCACGAGGGTTTTGCCTTTCTATCACGAGGGGTTTGCCTTTCTATCACGAGGGTTTTGCCTTTCTATCACTTACATGAAAACCCTAAGGCAAGATAGACGGGACTACACCTTGTCACGTGATATACTTTTGACCAATGAGTGATACGAATCTCACTTATGAGGTATATAATACTGAATACCCATTTCATTTAAAGTTTTCAGCATTGATACTAACCATGGGGATAACAAAACCATTTCATTGTTTCTATGTTGAAAGCAGACATACTGCAGCGGGCAATATAGAACTTTGAATACATCCAGTCAAAAAGTGTGTAATCCCATGTGAATGAGTGTGATTATCATTTTAAAAAAATTTTAAAAACCCATCCTGAATACAGTATAGTCACCTTATGTGGATTTTGTGAGCATTTCAAAGAAAAGAATACTTTATTTCAGTGAGGTGAGACAATTTCATCATAATAATATCAAGTGGAAGAAAGCTGTTCTGTCTGTCAGCTCCATGTTCATTTACCACTCCTAAATTGATCACCTTATTGTAGTTGGCATTGATGCCATCTTCCTGTTCAGATATATTCATACACACAGTGTGTGTTGTTCATGAATTCTCCATGTCCGTACCAGTAAAAAGGAGGGTGGGGGGAGGGAATTGCCGTGTGTAGCAAAATATGTTTATGACAAATTGCAAAGGGCAAAGTCGGTGTGTGATTCAGGAGTGGTGATGAGGCGATAGGCATGGGCAGTCAAGCCCGTATCCCGGGCTATGACCGCGCAAGCACATCACGCCGACTTGGGAGAAAGGCGCTTGAAATTGGAAGTTTGATAATTTTATGCCGGTGAATAATGACAAAGATAAAAATAGTCCCACAGAGCAACCACAACGAAAATCATGGGTTGGGATGGGCAGGAAGGGAGTTGGGGGTGGGGGAGGAGGGAGGGGGAGAATCGTATACCAGCAGAGCGTCTCCATAGGCCTTTGTGATAAGTGGTTAGAATTAACAACCAAGTTGTTGACTGGGTTAGCCACCAACCCTGTGAAATTGTAGTCTATGTGCTAGATCCGAAGCAAAGGTATTAAAAGTGCTTTTTTTTTTAAGGCCTGGCCAGTGAAAGAAAAATGTGCTTTCTGTGAGTTCTGTCATTTATGGAAGCCACGCCATGAATTTTGGTGTTTGTACGTGTCACTATTTAGAAGTTGTGCATTGCCACTATTTTGAATATTTGATTTGGAAGATTTTCATATGCGCATCCGAGTAATCTGAAGAAAAATAGCAGAAACATTATCATAAAATATATGGCAGATATTTAGATTTATGGCCGCATAAGTAATGTTGCATTGCATAGATCCTTTAATATAATGACAGGTCACTTGAAAAATGTTTTAGAATATTCTCTGAAAAGGGAATGGAAATGTGATGGGTGTAAATTGCGTGCTTGTTTCTGAAAATATGTCTATAGTAAACGACGCATTCCCCTAATACAAGTCTTGTATGAAACATCTTGCTTTTCTTGAGTAAGGCCCCTCCTACAGATTTTTATCTGGCAGTAGTTGTAAAGTAGGGCAATGCATGTGTATTACATGTAGTTTTGCATACATTGTGATTCAATGAATTGCACAATTGCACCAAAAAAACCCCAAACAAACAAACAAACAAAACCCAATGTACTCGCATATTGCACAAGATTGTGCATGATGTGTAAACAGTTGCCTTTCTCCCACACATGCATGCCATCTTATCAATACTTGGCCTGCTACAAGAAGATCCAAATCCAGATGTATATTCCACTCTTAATCCAGCGGGAACCTGTCAGATATTCTGTCCCAGAAATATGAGGAGAAAGAAGTTTTGATGAATGATGGTGTTCCATCTGAGCACGATATAGTGAAATCCACGTAGTATTTCAACCAGAGGCAAAGAGAATACAGTGGCTCAATCCATTTGTCAGAGGTGAATATGAAAACCAATAATGCAAGGGACTCATCGTTAATTCCTCCTTTGGAGCCCGGAGATGCGGATTTCATACAGATTTGAAATCTTCATGCCCACAACAAAAGCATTCAGACAATTAAAAAACAAAGCAACACATAAATGTACATGTCATAGAGATTACGGTAATCATGTATAGTGATACTAAATATACCTTCAATGAAATATCAAACAAATTTATAATAGATACTTGGAGGATGCTGAAACTTTGCATTTTATTTATTTCTCTGTGTTGATGTAAACAGATGAAGTCAAAAAATGGGGTTTTTTTTGTTCAGTTTCCATTTCTATGCAGTATTGATAAAAAAGAAATGCATTTGCAAATTGTTATAGAGCTTGATAGCATATTCTATACCATAGCTTTACACTTCATTTTTTTCTTCCTCTTACAGAAGATTTGGATTATGTTATAAACACTGCACCCTTTATGCATTGATTTTCACCACATGTTGTGTGCAGTGGCCTTGTGGTTTTAGCTATAAAACTTTTATTGTTATCATGAAGTTTAAGTCTAATTTCATGCCTAATTTGGTTTCAAAGTTGAAATGAGATTTTACTTCATGTCTTGCATTTTGAGAACTTTAAAAAGAAGAAAAAAACAAAACACCCTTTGAAGTTGTTTTTGAGTAATATCACCAACACAACAGGCCAATATGAATGATATCCAGTCTCGCTTATAGGCTCGAATGATGGTATTGTGTAATTTTAGAAGGGAACTGTATTTTGTTTACTTTATAAGATACTGTACATAGTAGTCTCATCTTGTGTTGATCAGCTTGATGTGATGTTATGATTCCTTGATTGTCAAAACAGAATTAACTAGTATAATAAACTGGTTTCTCTGATTTATTGCGATCTGTAGAATTTACAAGTGCTGGGGGGTCCCTCCCGTCAAAAGTGTATTTTGCAAGTATAGTGTGATGTTGTAAATGCTATGCCATGTGATACAGAGCGAAACGTACGCGATTCGTGCAGAAAAGAATGGAAAAGAACGTCTGAGGAACTGGCGCGTGAAATTGATATCTTCCCTTTGAAAGAAACAGACCTGTTACGCCTTTGAAAAACATAAACAACTCTATCAAATAAATGTCACTCTTTCATGCCTTGCAGCATTTTTTCCCCCCAGATAATTGATGTGCGTGGTGTTAGGATGAAATACAGTCAACAGATTTTTTGGGGAGTAATGAATTGCTTAATTGGGCAACAATTTGTGACAAGGAACGTGGGGGGACATTTATCACCATGTGTGACACTTTGCTGATACAAAGATAGGGCAAAGTTCTTACAGACATTCACCTTTATGATGTCAGGCAGATTGTCCAAGCCATCAAGAAGGCTATGATTGTGAAAAATCAAAATTGTTTGACTTCACAAAGTTATGAACATCTGAACAAGACCATAATTTCTTTTATTTCTTTGGGGTGAAGTAGTAAAACACTTCAGATGATCTGCCATTTGTATTTTACATTGTACCTTGTTATAGGTCACAGGTACAGGTGCACTGAAGACCGACTTATGTGATAAGCCTCTTGGACAGTTAAAGATATTTTGAATGGGAAAATATTTAACAATGTAGAAAGTATTTGTTCTTTTTGTTTGTGTGATTTGACAAGTTCTGTCACGCTTGACAGACCAATCAGGAATATGAAAACAGGCAAATGAATTGGAAATATCAAATCATATTGCACAAAGATACTCTCAAATGTAAAGTTGGTAGGTGTGTACTGAGTAAGCTTGAAATATTGTGAAATGTTTATGATTTCTCATTCCAAATTGACAATTGCATTTTGTGGCAAACATATGCAAATTGATACATGATGTAGAAATAACAATCTGTGATAAAATGCTTATTAAATCAAATGTTATTGTAACATTATGACCAAATTTCCCTAGTCTTGTTGCATGTGTAGAAGGGCACGCATGGATGTGTATGTGTGGGACTGTATTCTCATTAGCCGCCCATTGTTTAAGGAGAGAAGAGTCTTGAAGTGTATCCAGGCTGCCGACCTGTCAGCAAGATGATTGTCTATAATAGATGGGACCTGAAGTGGAGGTGGAAGGCAGAGACCTGGTGTGTATGATGAGGGCTCCATCCACCCGTCCATCCATCCATCCACCCGTCCATCCATCCATCTGTCCATCTGTCCATCCATGGGAAGTCTCCACTGCTAGCCCTCAGCAAAATGGCTAGTCAACAGTGTTGTTATGTAAAGGCCTGTTTCATTGTATAAAGTGTATATAGAGTCGATAGCATACCTGCGTTATCGTCATTCTCATGGTGCTAGTGTTTTGCCTTCCTTTGTTTCCCCATAATTCTTTCATTCTACCTGTGAATACGATGGCATTCATGTTGATAATGAAAGGGAAATAGAGATAATATACTGGGTTTTTTTTATTATAATAATTCTTTAAACAATATTGTTTTGGTTTTTGATAAGCATGGCAATTACTGTACGTGCTTGTAATTTGTAAATCATTTTGGCTCTTGTGAGCAATGGCATTTGTGTGGGCATCACACAGTTTCAGTTTTGGAAGGAATGAAATCTGTCAATTTGTAAACATGCTTTGTTTTTATATGAATGTTAGTATTGATGTGTTATGGTACTACACAGTATGCAACATTCCCCATTTGGTATGCCATGTTCATTTATCTGTTAAAATCTGGGAAGGCTAAATGATATATCCTGTGATGTCCAAGTACATGTTTTATAATATGAACAGATTTTGCTCATGTAGTGGAAAGATAATCTTATTTTACATGTGATACATGTTCCTATACAGATTATAAATCAAATAATCCCAAATGAGACAAAAATGCAGAAAGCACTGTATGAGTAGCCAAGTTTTAAAGTAACAGTTAATCAAACAATGGCTCAGGTTCTAATAGAGAACGTGTATAAATATCAGTGCACAAAAATACTACTGTAGGTAGATGTTAAAGTTGGTAGGAGAAGTGTTTCAATTGTAGGTTGCTCTGATGTATTCCTCAAATTGATAATTGATTTTGAAGGAATAGTTTGATAGGATATCATGTAATATCATCGTATGATATGCCATAGGGGAGCATACATGTAAGTAACTGACCATGCTGTATGATGATTTTATTTGAGAAGGAAGAATATTTAAGATAATTAGAATGGGAAAGTTCAATGGAGGAGGAATTATGGAAGGAGAGGGATGACCCCATCATCATCATCATCACCATCATCATCATCACCATCATCATCATCATCATCATCATCATCATCACCGTCATCATCATCACCATCACTACCACTACCTTCCGTCTCCTTCACGCGGAGTATTTCCCCTTTACGCCCAGCCAAACATTGATTGATTCCATGGTCCAAAACTGGCCACGGTTCATTTCTCGTGGAGAAATGCCCGTTAAAGAAGCCCTTCCAGAGATGGGCCTGATTGATGTGAGGGGTGCATGCTGAGATGCCGGGAGAACGAGGGAGTAACATACGTCCCACTGCCCCCCCCCCCCCCCCCCATCCCCAGTGCTCTTGTTTGTTGAATATCCAGGAATTGTAGTGTAGCAGGTTCCCATTTTGATTAGGGGGGGGGGGGATGTGAAGCCAAGACATTGTCCACAGTCTTTTGTTCCATGTCCCTGCTCTGATAATATTACTTGTTCATCTTTCAATATGAAATAAGCAGCGTTGCTGTTACTTGTGTTGTGAAAGGTAAAGTTTAATTGCCATTTAATCCTTGTCAGCCTCTTTGTCGGTTTTGAGTTTTGAGATCTTAGCGATGCATGCATGGTTTATGGTCCGTCAATCTCCTCATATTGTTCCCTACAAACAGTTAAGACACCGAGTGGTGTACCAATGCATGTTTGGATTTGCCGCGTCAGGCTCACATCTGCAGACTTTGCGAAAATGAAACTGCGGTAAAACCTCTAGTGCTGGAGATACAATGTTCCTTTGTTAAGGTTATTGCACAGTTTTAGAAAATCACATTTATGTACCAAGGGTTGCTTTGTGCCCAAATTGAAAGGTGTCATAAAATGTGATATTCTGAGATGGTTCAGCCAGGGAAATGGCCGATGAGAAAGACAGAAATGTGGGCATTATTATTGATAGCATGGCAGTTTTCATCAGTAATTCAAGTAAAGATCTTGCTGAAACCAAATATCTTATCAATTGTGCTTGTGTTTTTGTTTTTTATTATACATACAGTTTAAATTCATCTTTGGCATGCTCTATAAGTTTGTTTTAATTCCTCTTGCCTACATAAACGTGAGAGATCGAGAGTGCCTTCAAAGAACACTGAGAACAACATTTAGTCATCCGCCTGGGAAATGGACTCGCCATTAGGAGTAATTAACACGCAAGCTTGTGGATGGTTGGCAGTATGACAGTTACAAGAGAATGGGCATTCGTGCCATATGCCTCAGTGGTCAAAGGGGGTTGACTGGACCTTGCATGTTGCGTGTAAATGTGTGGTCAGTGTCCACAGGATATCATTTGTTCCAGCCGAGAGGAAATTTTTCATTAGCTGCCCGCGTATTTGTCGCCAGATATTTGTCTAACTGTGTGTTTGTTCGACTTCAGTGTAAGGTAGAGTAGTCTTTGCAGGGGGAAACCATATCAATTCTATAGGGGCTCATGCACAGAGAGCTCTGAGTACTATGAGCTGCAAGCTAAACTTTATAGAGTGTTGTCTATTTGCTGTTGATACCAACTGCAAAAGGACGGTGGTCAGTCTCTCAGATATGAAATGTCATATCATAGGTGGTCACTCACAATTTGCTGCTGTGAAGAGAAGAGGTGAAAGAGACAAGATCTGTTGGTGAAGAAAGAAAATAGGCAGGTGGCTTTGACAGAGGA
Organism: Diadema antillarum; assembly: GCF_040938485.1. Taxonomy (NCBI): domain Eukaryota; kingdom Metazoa; phylum Echinodermata; class Echinoidea; order Diadematoida; family Diadematidae; genus Diadema; species Diadema antillarum. The sequence continues at coordinate 107,280 of NW_027272033.1, read as the reverse complement.
AAAGACGTTCATGGTGATATTGGGCTAAGAGGCATTTATTGATCAGTGTTTATCACTAAGGGAATATCTCTCCGTGCTAATAATGCAATATTTTTGAATTGATATGAGACAGATATGGAAACACAAGTTTGTAGAACAGCTTTGGGTGCTCAACAGTATTGCCATTACTATACCTGTACATATTGTGATTGCTTGAAAGATATGGTAGGCAATGGATAGTGTCCATATCTAATAACAAACACGGTAATAGAACGAAATAGAAATCCACTTGCAAAATTATCAGCTCTGTTTTTTTTATTGTTTATTTTTTCAGTTATAATGAAATTTCGATATAACGAAAGGAAACTGCCGGTCCTGAGGACTTCATTATAACAGGAGTCCACTGTATTTTAAAGTTAGTTTAACTTTGTGATGACGTTCATTTCAGTTTAGAAGGGTAGGATCTGTATATTTTTTGTTTTGTTTTCTCCTGACATTTTGTGAATTCCATTTCTTCTTATACAGTGTAGGCCTTGGTTGCTGAAGCCCAATGAACACTATACTTTTGCTATGTTTGTCGTTTTAGACGTTAGTCATGTATTGATGTGTTTAACATAAAGGTCGTAGTGTTTCATCAATTCCAGTAAATGGAGACATCTTGTAAACTGTGGTGGGGAAAAGGAAATGCTGTAGTTATCAAAGAAGGTCTGCTTGTCCGTGGGGTGTTTCCACAAGTTAATACAGTAATACTGAAAACTTGTCTGTTTCGTGTTGATTTTCACTGTCCCATAAATATGCTATGCTCACCCTATTCCGAACATCATACTTCTTTTTCCTCTATTTTTTTTTTTTTTTGGGGGGGGGGGCAAAGATTCTTAAATCCACTGTAGAAGAAGGGAATGAATGAGGATCATGTTGACAATGTTCCTATCACTGTGGACATAGGATGTATAATTTTTCTCTTCCCCTCTTTTTCTTTTCTCTGGGTTCTCAAAGAATTATGCAATTACTGTGTTGTTTTTACTCATAATGCAGGTAGTCTTTCAGAATATCAAGTAGAATGGTTTGTTTAACAAGGTGTGGACAACATTTGTGTTTGTTTTAACATCGATGAGTGGGAAGTTGTTGATGAGGGATTTCCCAGAAAGAAAGTCATGATGACTGGAAAGGCCAAGAATATCATACGCTTGGTTTCACTTTAATATCTTTTGTCATGCATGATGTGATTTTGAAGAGATTTCATGGTGTTATTTTTTTTTCATAAAAGACATATTTTGTGAGTTTCCTCTTGACTCAAAGGCAACATGTTTTTTTTCCATTTCCAATCCATATTCTGAGATCCCAGCATTTTGTGTTTTGCTGAAAATGATGTTTGTGAGAAGAAAGAAATTGTCTTTGGAATCGCATGTGTGTATGCTGAACAATCATAATTGGGATGATTTAAAGAGCATTAGCAATTAGAAATCATGTAGTGAGGCAGATTTACCCCATAATGTTGGGTCATTTCATAATTCCTAAAAGGATATCTATATTCATCGGTCTATTAGTTCCATATGCCGCAAGAAGTTGAGAGGTATATGATTTTTTTTTTTTTCATCAGTCCAGTGAAGGAATTGTCAGTATGTAATCAGAAGAGTACTAACACTTGGTAACAAAGTCTATGGAATATTGTCCTTTGCTTCCAACCAACAATGTAATGAACACACTACAATGTACATCCATTATTGGTTACCTTGGATAATATACAAACGTATTCAGTGATATTTAATAGACAAGGATATCATGGTGATAACAGTAACACACAAGAATGTTAGGTACAGAATGTGATAGGGCTGTTGTATGTCAATATTTTTGATCTCGGCTACCAGCACCATCAAATAATTGTTGAACTGTATGAAAGGCCGTTTCATATAGATGATGTACTATTGTGAGTTCAGTGATAGTTGTTTACTGAGCTGCCCTCCCTCACCAAGGCAAGACAATGAGTGCAGAATTTTGCCCTTTGTATATGTAGCTGTTACAGTGTCCACATATCAGAGATCCATTACTTGACAATGGATATCAGAACTATCCACACATCTCATATACCATGAATTCTGATCACTTGCCTGGTTGTGGCTGTGTAGAGTGAAATTGCAATCTTCAAACTCCCAGGTAATTTGCTCCTTGAAGATGAATTTCTGTGCAGTTAAAAGTTGTCTGAAAAGAAAGATTAAAATTTTCTTAGCACAACTGAAGATTTGATCAAAGTCTGATGAAAAATAAGAAAGTCATGACATTTTGAAGTTTTGCTAATTTTACAGGAAACAGTTCTTGAACAGCCAATATGAAAATGCAAATTGTGAAGTTTCCAGTTTTTCTCTCAAATGCAATTATGCCCTGCAGTCTCAAATCATGATATCTCTAACTTATCATTATCCTGAAGTTATTCAACCAGGAATAACAATGTTTTACATTTTGATAAGTTGAATTTCGTATAAATAAAAAAGAAGAAAATATATATATATATATTTGAACACAATAGAATATTGTGAGGTGAAGACACTACCAGCTTATATATCAACTGTTCAAGAACTCTTTTATATAGATTAGTGAAACTTCACAATTTCATAACTTCCTGAATTTCATCCGATTTTGATCAAATTTTTACTGTTGTACTCGTGAGATTTTACTCTTTCTTATCTGGTTAACTTATAACTGGACTGGAATTCCTCTCCAAGGGAGGAGCTACGTACGTCAGAGAGAGAGAGAGAAAAGAAAAAAGGGAAAGATGAAGAAGAAAAGAATGGAATGTCCTTCCTTATCGCAAGCATATCACATTAGAGTCATTCGTCGGTCAATTCTGATTAGAGTATTTTTCCCGCTAATGTTCGTGTTTGCACCCTGGTAGAGATGATGTCGGTGTAAACTCTGTCACATACCAACCCGCCGTGTCATGTTTATCATTAACCTGCAGGCGACACTGTTGCCTATTGACCAACGGTCTCGCTCCTCTGTTCAGCACGTCATTGAAGGCGAAGACAAATGTACGCGAAATGAGCCTTTATGACTACTGTAGAGCCAGATAAATTTGTGTTTGTTATGTAACCCTACTCCGTCAGTCGTACTCTTTTCTCTGAAGGTGTGATAATGGATGTTAGATCTCTGTTTAAGTTTGAGATCAAGAGAGGAGGGTGGGGGGGGGGTAGATAGTGGTATGGAGGTTTCCTATTGTATTCTTCAGGGGTTTTTCAGCAATCCTTTATTCTCCATGAGGTAACGGTATTCTCTACTTTTTGCAAGGATGGATTTCACACTAAAAAAAAAAAAAGAACTGGTTTTTGAATGTGTTTATATCAATGAGTCTGGTTATTTTGTAAGTCTGAAATCTCAAACCTGACTTGCATGTCATGATATCGAGATGCTTTTCAGTTGCATCGGGTCTGAATAGTATGCACATCTTTAAAACATGGTTTTAAGGAGGTTAAGCTTATTGACCCTGTATTCACTTCTACTTTGTGGCATGCATAAACATAGATGATATTGAATGTTAATCAAAATTTGTGATTTTTTTTGATAGGCCCTGGAGTTTGTGACAGAGCTGTTTTCAGATCTCAGTTGAAGTTTAATATGAATTGTTGAAGAAAGTCATTTTAGCGTCTGAATGCTCCCCAAGTCCGTAAGCATATTAAGAAATATGATTTACAAAGTTTGGAGATCTGTTGTAAATCTGAAATCTGTTGATGTTGTGTATACAGACTGAACGTGAAGATGTCATGCATGAACTCGTGTGTTTTGAAGTTGTGTGATTATAAAAACTTGGAAAGTTACTGTTTTGAACAGAATTGAAATATTAAAGACATGGGGGGAGGGCACATATAAAGTTTGACCACAATGACAAGCACACACACACACACACACACGCACATACAGACACATACATGTACACATGAGAATCTGTGCAATAGTATACAAATGATGCACAGGATAGAGTGCGTTAGTGTAGGCGTATAGTGCACTCTCGGGTATTTACAATGTAGTGCAACATGCACTCGGCTTCACCTCGTGCATGTTTCACAATTGTAAATACCCTCGAGTGCACTATACGCCTCCACTAACGCCACGAAATAATCCTGTGCATCATTTATTTTATAAGATGGGTTGAAAATTCGAAAACTAACAGCATTTTTCAGCGTTTTTCACGTACCTTTGTGGGTCAAGACGTCCGAAGATGTTCGTCCCAAACATTTACGCACGTCGCACTCGGAAATCCCGCACATATAAGTATGATGGGGGGTTGGGTTTCCGGACACTTAAGTTCCCGCGTGAAAACTTACTTATTTTACATAAAATATGCACCCTTTACCTTAAAGACTTGATATAGACTCCTCATATAGGCCTACTAGACAACATACTCTGAAAACGGCGTGAGAATTAACCTGCTAAATCATTGGATTTGCCCTTCAAAGTGACTCCATGTACGCGTCCGGTCCCACAACGCTTGGTCTACTGTACACTGTACGTATGATACGTACGTACACCACACATGTTATGCACAAGGGAAGAAAGGCCGGCCGGCCGGCAGCCTGAACTAGAAGTTGTTTACAGGATTGACAGCGTGTATGCATGCAATTCAAAGGAGCCGCCGCGCGCACGGACGACCGGCAATAGGATTTAACACGCAGTGCAATGGGACTGAGTAACCAAAGCACATGTGACTCATTTCAGCGCTTCCTATTGGCTACATTCTTGAACCCATTTTATAAACAAGTTTAATTTGAGAGCATCATTATGTGTGTGTGAGTGTGTGCGTACCATATCATTCTTCGCTCAGCCCAAGAAGTACTCATGCTACAGCTTTTTATTACCTGGTCTTGCTTTACGAAGATCTTGATTATGACGTATCAGTAAACTCTTACACTTCTTCGTATGCTCACAGATGCATACTCACTCACTTCATATGCCAGTAATTGGCACACATTTATCGACTCTTATGCTGTGAGTGATTTAATATCCTGTAATCCTATAAATCCCAATCCTACCACAATGGCTTCTGTGTGTGACTCCCACATTGTTTCACCTGAGTTGGTCTGTCCAACTCTTGCTGGGCCAAGTTTTCTGGGTATTAACCTGTTGAGGACGGGCTGATTTTGCTACAACAAGCATTTCCCATAGACACCTGCCTGAGTGTACTCGGGTCTCGTCCTCAATGGGTTGAAGTGCAATATCGACTTGTATTACAAAGTTTACACTAATGCAGTTGGGAATAATGTCACCATTTCATGCAAGTATGCACAATTCAAACTTCTGTAAATGTTGTAATCTTATATTTAATCTTGATATCACTTTGGCTATCGTGTTGGTTTGATATTGCTGTATTTCTGTAAAAAAGTCAAATGGAAACAGGGACATGGACTTTAAACCAGATAGCAGTGAACAAGCTTGGCAGGTTTTAGTCCAGTGCAAAGGGCTCATGGGAGGCTTAAAGCCAACAAAAAGATTCAAGTGATGCTTTAATAATTTGTGAAAAATTGCCTAGAAGTCATTGAGAAGTTGTTGATTTCAACGTGTGTAAACATCCATATCAGAAGATGCAATAGACTGCAAAAATGTTGATGAAATGACTACTTTTGTTGGCGATCGTATGCATTGCAAGTATTAATGTTATTGAGTATTTGAAGGAGAATTCCTTGTTTGTAGAAGAAGTGTCATGCTAGTCATCTGTGAGAGTTGTGGTCTGGTCTAAAATCCTTGCCTATATGTTGTCACCTACATGATGTCTACCTTTGACTAAGATACATTCCTGAGTGATCTGAATCACTGTAATGTCACACAAATAGACACACAGACAGACAGACAGACAGACAGGATCCAAACTGACAGTGCTACAGGAAGTGATCTCATCCACCGTGTGTTTTTTGTTGTTGTGTGTGTATGTGTCTCAGTCTGTCTGTCTGTGTGAAAAGACAGAGAGAGAGTTTATCAGTTGCTTTGTCTTGCAGTAAAATACTCATCTCTGTACAAAGTTGCAGAAAAAGGAAGCCCATAGTGAGAGATGAACCTCTTCCAGAGTACTTTCAACAAGGTTGTCCTCCGGTTCCTCCTCCGAGGCGCTCGTTCCCATGCCACGTTTTTTTTTTTTTTTTTTGTCTCCGAGACGACCCACAGAGGTCACAGGAAGTGTTGCCACCATTATTTGCTGGCCTGAAATGCCTGAAATCGCGTGGCATACTCGCCGAGGTCACACACTGTCCGTGGTGCCCCCGAAGTAAAGCTTTTCCAGGTGTAAGGTACTGTTGATGCTTCTTCAGCGCGTCACGTCACACCAAAATGGTGCTCCATTTCCGCCCAGTTTTTGATTGAACCCCAATCCTGTGCCCTGAAATTCTTTCTAGATGATAAGTATTTTAACAAGAGAAAAAAAAGTATAATTATTTGAATCCATAGGACATGGACACAAAATTGTGCTTCAGTTTTTAAGTTTTACAGTAGCTTTTATTTTGAGACATTGCACAAATTTATGAAGCCTGCAGTGGCACGCTTCCTCTTCTATTCTGTAGATACAGATGGTTTTATTTTCTTTTTGTCTGATGTGTTTCGAAATATGAATGCTATTCAGTGGAAACTGATACTGGCTTCTGGGGATGAATTACAAGAGCTCAATATATGTAGGTGCCAATATTTCCTTTGTTGTCAGAAATTGCTTTTTGTGATTCAAGGTACTCAAAGGCGTTGTCATTATTGCTTGGGGAGGGGCTGTTCTAGGCTGAGAGAGATCTATTATTCCTTCAGAAAAAACTCGTGCACACATTTGAGTAAGCATTCAGCCTCATGAATAGAGCTACATACTATTGATATCAGTTGAGGACTAGAAGAATGTTACTGCTGTGCACCATCCAGTGGTAAGAAGGTCCTTCTGCTTCCAATTTCATAGAATTTATACCATTTTGCTCCTCTCTTCGAAATTATATCCAGCAATAAGGTTAAATAGCATTCACAGTGAGTTTATCATCCTTCAGCACAAGCTGTCTACCGAAGTGTCTGGCTTCTGTGTCGTTAGACTTCAGCGTGGTTACACTGGTAAGAGGAATGTAGGTTTGATTGTCAATGTACCATCGCTCAGCGCTGTGGAAACGGCTCGCAACTATTCCTCACGTTTCCCACTTCCGAAGCCTTGCCGTGAGCTCGTTCGGGGAGCGAGGGAGCCCTTCCCAAGTGAGATGCCTTCTCCTTTGCAGACTGCTGCGATGCGTTTATGTTCGGCAGATCCCCATTTGATTGGATACGGGCGCTCTGTCATCTATTATTGATAATTCACTCGAGAGTGTGTCTTGTGAATTTCATGAAGCGTCTTAAGGAGGTCGCCTTGTTATGTTAATCAGAGATGCAGGTTAAGAAGTAGTAAACAGGAAATAATTGCATTTGTTACTGTGTCAACCTTTTTTCTTCTTTTTTTGTCCAATACTTCATAGCTAGCAACTGTTCCCAGTTAATAGGGTGTTCCTATTTCTTGGGAAAGAAGAAGCTCTATTCAACCTTGTATATCTATTTTTGTCAATACCTGCTTTAGTAATTAGTATGGAAGATGGGTAAATAATTCTTATTTTTGCATTATTTTTTCCCAGTTCCTGTTTACAGAATTTTAGAGTTGGCAGCTATGGAATTCTAATATCAGTGTTGAGGATACTATTTGGGAAATTGCATGCTAGACATATTTTCACTATCTCTGTTGTAGTGTGCAGCCCCTTACAATGTTCATGTTTTGAGTTATCTAATCAGAAACAGTCCTCTAACATCACCTGTGTCTGGTGCGAATATGATATGTTGTAGACCTGTGGAGGGGAGTAAGACAAAATCAGTTGGCACAGATTGCGTACATGGAGAGTCAGAATGTGTGTGCGCATCAGAGATGTGAGAGTGCGCTATCTTGTGGAGATAGTTGTGAAATCCCATTTGTGCATGCTGGTATGCCACACATTAAGTGAGGGGAGGGAGGATGGCTTGGTGGAAGAGAAAGTGAGTGGTCTGCAGCGCACAACATACCTCGGCATGTGAGCAGGCACAGCAGTGGAAACTTAACCCTTGCTTGGCGGTATGACTTCGGGATTCCACTGACAGCCTGTTGGGTGTGGTTTGCCGGTGGTAGCCGTGGGGTTAAGCCCGGTGCGGCGCCGTGCCGGCGGCCAGGAACGGCTCTGACCGCCCCCCTTAAGATTGCTCCTGACATTTACCTGACACCGCTGGTAATGAAGCGGCTTCACACTGCTCCCCGCCAGTGAATCACTCCATTATCATCATCGCTCCATCCGTCATAGCAACCGCATCACTAGGATGCTGAGGATGCCCCTCGGTTTTAAAGGGATGCGGCCAACACAGCATAACTTTCCCTTTCTAAACCTAGCCTTGTCTGTCTCAAAGGTTGGGAGGATTAAACCTGTGACACCTCAGGATATTACATCCAGCTTCAGTATGGTGTCTATCATGGGTAAAAGCCCACAAAGACAGCTCCCAAAGGAAACTCATTTTAATCAGCTTGTTAATTTCATGTACTGGTTGCCATGGTATCAGAATAACACAGTGTCTCCCTCTCTTAGACATTATTGTCATCTCATATGATCCTACTCTCTTTTTGAAGACAGATGTCTTTTTCAATGCAATTCTGTAAGAGAATGTGGGCCCCTAGCTTTCAGAAATGGTTGATAAAATCATGCCAGTTTTTGACAATCTGCAAAAAAAACTATTGTAAAACCGGAAACATTCACATCATGAAACTTTTGTGAATCGGAGCTGATGGCATGTTTTCGTGACCTGAAACTTTCATTTATTGCCACTGGCATTCAGTGCATTGTATAGACAAGAACATTTGCAAATCTTGGCTCCTTGCTAAATTTGTGAAAGTTCATGAAAAAAAAAGAAGAATATTGGCATATATTTATGTGTAAAGTTACGTTGATATACGTTGATATAATTTTTTTTTTTTCTGCTCTGGATATGCTGTTTGTCAAGCATAATTTATACACAGACACACACGTACACACTGATGCAGTCACAGACATATACCCTGACTCACACAGTATGTGCATTGCCCATACACATCAGTTTGAAAACACGCAAAATCGTGCCGCATCGTTCGTCAACTGTCTGGCATACAGGTAGGGCCCTTGTTCATAAGACGAATCGTAAGAAATGTTGCTGGCATCATTCATCAGGTTGAGATTGACAGGGGCAAAATGTAGGTTACAGTACCTGGCAAAATGCAGTTCGTATTTTTATTCTTGTATTTTTTTTTTGTTGTTGCTGTGTATTGCTGTATAGACCCTCCATATATCTACTTCTGTTTGTTAAAGTCACCCTTTTGATGGCATTTTGGCAATACAGCTCCATATAAAACCATTGTTAGTTGTAAGAAAAATGCCACTTGATATTCACTTCTTGTAAAACGCACCAAATCTTGAGAGGATTACTGGTATACGAATTCTTCACAATGCTAGCAGGGCACAAACAGTGGCACCTATGTGCTAACTTGCCTCGCTGTTGATTCTGTTCATACAAACTTGTATATATATCTCAACTATAACATATCACAAAAGTGTTAGACCATTGATGCATGCTTGCCATTTTGTTATTTCTTTAGTGCATTAATCAATCATACCTTTACTTGCTACAATGAGGTATGCATTTTTTTTTTTACAAAATATCTTTTGCAATATTTGACAGTGACTAATTATGTCCAATGTTGGCATAGCATGTTAGGGTGGGTGTAAGATAAGAGGAGGAGAGACAACGGGGGGAGGTAAAGATGAGAGAGAAGAGAGATCAGTGGTGGTAGTGTTTATCCAAGAAGGATTCTAGGATGGGGGAGGATAAGGGGGAGGGGGAGGATGGGGTGTGAGGGGGGAGAAAGTTAAATGCATGAGGTTGTGTGATCACAGTCTACCCTGGACGAATGTTCCTTAATCGTCCTGTCATCCCACCTTGGCACTCATTCCATCACACTGGCGATGCGCGAGCCCCCGTCTCCCGGCTACGAGCGAGGCGGAGATGGTTGCCGATAAAACCCCTGTGTCGTGCGCTCCGGCGCCGGGATCGGCTATCAAGGGTCATCCCAGCGCTGGCTGTAGTATGTGTGGCATGTGTGCGGTACGCGATAGCAAACACACTGCACAATCAAGATGAAAGTGTGTTCTTTGCCACGGATAGTGCAACTGGATATATAGCACTTAAATGCTATTGCTGCAATTACCATTAATAGCCAGACAAGTACCAGAAAGATTGCGTGGTTTCTCTGCCTTTACTCTGCTCCATCATGAAATACTTGAGATGATTCTAATTACAAGCAGGGGAAAAAGAATGCATACTGTATTAAAAAAGTTGTACATTTTCAGTCAAAAGAGCATGCATCTGATATGTGGTTTTTTTTTTCTTCAGTAAATGTTTTGATGTAAAAGATATCCAGGTAAAAAGAAGGCTTGTTTGTTGTTGTTTTTTTGTCTATAAAAAGGCATCCAGAGTCCATGAAGACTTGAAGGTGAAGTTTTCTCATGTTTAATGCATGATTTTCAATGATTGTTGAAAAAATGCTCTTACATATTTTAAACTGATTGCTAAGCCAGTCCATGGTGTGAATAGAGTGAAATATTTTGAGATATTAATTTTTATTTGAGATTGTATCATTATCATCAAGACTTGGGTAAATGGTCTAAACAAGATATTCATGTCTTTATTTCTGACTATGCATACAGCAATCCTTCTAATGTTGCATGAAAAGATTTGATGGAAATGTCACCAGTTTTGTCTCTTCTTTCATCGTTGCAGGCATGGACGGCAGCAGCTCATCATGGAACAGTCAAGGTCCAGGTTATGAAACAAGGGTGAGTGTGACAACTTTAATCCATAACTTTAAAGTCTGAAGATTTGTGGCTATAATTTGCATGTCAGTGATGACAGCATTCTTTAACAAATACCTTTAATAGTAATAGTAATGTTCTTTTTACGTTATTTAAGTCATTCATGTCGTGTATGATATCACATTGTCTGCCATCATTGTTATGTACTGCTGCTAGTCTACAATCCAAGTTCCTTTTCCCCCTAGATATCAATTAGATAGGGCATACACAAGTGCAGGCTGCAGTGCAGGGTCTGGTTTTTGCATCCAGCTTTACTTGTTTGAGCGGCGAATCGTGATGAGCTGCACTCTAAAATGTCGACGAATCCCAGCGGTGCATTTAAATGTGCGCAGTGCGAGAAATGTCGAGAAATATCTTCAGGTGGAAAGAGGATGCGAAGGCGAGAGGGGGGCAACAAGAGAGAAAGGGAGAGAAACTGCAAAAAAAGGGCCGAATACATCTAATGCAACATGGCTAATGTAATTTAAGCTCCTCTGCCTTCAAATTGCCCGTCCGGATAGTGAGGCAAACCGTGATAATCGCAGATTAAACGAGCCATTCCCCAGTCACCCTCCTCCTTTCTTCTCCTCGTGGCCATTTTCGGTGGATTCCGTGTTAAAATGAGAGATTGCATATCTCGTCTCCTCAGCTCAAGTAGCCATTACTTATCCCCCCTTGGTGCCAAAATCCTATTTGCCTTCGCCAGGCGTGATGGCGTTTTTGTGGAAGCGCGAGGTTGTCAATGACTTCCCAGGGGGGTAAGTTCTCCCCCCATTTTTCCCCCCTCCTCCTCGACGACATGGAGGCAGCATCTTGTGGAGGAGCAAAGAGTGCATCTCGAGCGCACTCCGGAATATTAGATTTAAATCCTGTAAAACAACGAACCTAATATGCGTGATCGAGATGGACTTTTCTCTCTCTCTCCACCCCTCGCCATCTCGCTGCCTCCCCCATCCTCTCCCGGCTCTCTCTTCCCTTTTGTTTTAGTCACGGGTGGGGAGAAGCTGGGGAAAACAGTTTAACAGACCTGCCAAATGTGGTCCTCCATTTCTTTTGTATGCAATTTGAGCTGATTGACAAATGTAGACTGCCAAAATGAAGTGTTGTTAGAGATACCAGGATGTGTATGTGCTCGGTTTTCATTTTGCAATATCACTCACTTTCATTTTTATTTTCTTGTTTTAGGTTCATGTGTCTGTTTAAAGTTTTGTCATATTGTACTAGTCACATGGAAGGGGGGGGGGAGGACCTGAAGGAGTCACTCATAGGTATGTTGTATAGAGGTGGAACTTCCAAGCATAATGGTCTTCAAGTTACATAGCTTAATGTCAATAGTGTCTCAAGAAAAAGACATCATTTTTTGTGAATATTAACTTTCTGATTGATGTCGCACCCCTCCGAGTGATTTATTTATTTTTTAAAACGTTGCTTCTCGGTACTGCCACTGTAAAACAACTATCTATTTTTTTAAACGTTGCTTCTCGGTACTGCCACTGTAATTCTTTGTTCACAGTTCAGGTCGGTATGTTCAGCTCCCTTTTGCAGTGTAAACATGGTCTAGTTGACATGAACATTTACCTCTTCTTCAAACAGTGAAGGGAGGAATAGATAGAAGGATGACGTCTGGCATTGCTGGCAGTCACATGACTACGTGTGCTGAAAAACTTTCACTTTATAGTGAAAACATAGTACTCATAATTGGCTGCAGAACTGTTGACTATCGTGCTAAGATATACACAAATGCAGAAGAAATGTGTGAAATAATGCTGTAATAACATAATTTCACTTGGGTAACAACGAAAATGCAAAATAGTAACCAAATAACTTAATTGAAAGTACTACAATCTCAGAGCTTACCCGATCGTGCTTACTACGTGATTTTTCATACGCGATCACACCGATTTTAAACAATATACCGGGCCACAGTGGTATCAATTGCATGTGAGAGTTAATTGCCAGCTGCTCGTTTTGCATGCGATTCAATACTACTGCTTGAACAGGGGTTCAGTGTACCGACTTTTATTAATTCACACTTTTGATCTCAAAATACTACCAGAAATACCTCATTTTTCTGCCAAATTGCATCAACCAGACAAATTTCGTGGTTGAGCTTTCCTACATATTTGCTAGCAAATTCAAATTGGTTAAAATGAATTTTGAGCCCTTACGAGTAGGCCTACCAAGTTTTAGCTTTAATTCAAAGTCCATACCATGTGCCAATGGCCGTTAATTAGGGTAAAATCAGATGAACAAGATGGTAGAAATGTATGCAAAATTATGTAATTGTAAGTAAGTTATCATATCTATAATTATCATAATTTCTGTATGTATTCTGCCGCAAATTCTGCTGAAAAATGGCATATCAATACCAAGGATAGGCACAAATGTTTTCAGGTAAATGGGACCACAGGCTATGAGGTCTTTTACCAAGGTGAGAATGTCATGAAACACTCATGTGCCTGAACACACGAATGCGTTCACTCCAGTGCATATATCTCCCGACCAATGATTTTCATTCCTTGATTTAAAGTTAGGCAGTCTGTCATTTCGAAACCAAACAATTTGTCAATCAGGGGGATATCTTCTTCAATTTTTCTATCCCAAAATATTTGTTTTTTACTCAACACCATTAATGTGCGTGCATCTGTTATGGCGAATGGACTGTACGAAGTTGACAAATTTCTGGAACATTTCTTTGGCCAGCTAGTGGAAAGGTCTTCACCAAGTATTCAATTTTTCATGTCCCCAAAAGTGTGTAAACAAAACAATCATCAAATATGAACGTGATTTCTTAATAAGATTAACAGCGTCACACGTGAACTTAACCAGACCTGGCCTGACCGACCGTCGGCAGTTCCTGATCACCCAGCGTGCAGTCACGAACGTGATACATGGATATTAATTATGCCGTAGCTGCAATCCAGGTGGAACGAACTGGCACTAATTGCCTTATATTTCTGTTTTCCTCCGACCCTCAATAATCGACGTCACCCTTCTCCCTCTTTCTTTTCTTTTTTTTTTTTTGGGGGGGGGGGACGAGGTGGGGTGGGGGAGAGAGGAACTATTGGCAATTCGTTGTTTCTTTAGTCATAGTTGGGTGGATGGTCCATTACCTTCTGCGCTTAAAATTCATCTCGAAGGCTGCCGAAAGCCTATCAGTCAGGGGATGACATGGCGTAGAATAAGTCATCGCAGCCTGATGAAACGCCTTCATTGTGCCTGGTACTTAAAGGTTGCTTGGGCGAGTGATCTGCACAATGGAAGAATATCTGAAAACGATACTGCATGTAGTAACACAGTTATTCACTGCTGCGAACAATACAAAGTTTCGTTGTGATTGGATATATAACTTGAAAGTATATTAAGTTGCAGGTGGACAATTGAACAAACAAACAGTAATCTAACAATACAACAATACAGCCTAATTACATGTAAAGCTTCACGTTGTTCATTTTCATCTACTTGAAACTGTTTGCCAAAGCATTCTGTGTTGATGCATAACTCTGCTCTTCTAAGGTTTATAGTTTCCTTCAGCATTTGCAATGTTCTAAATTTGTAGTGCAACTATATGTAGTTGTCCTGACAACAATTAGCCAAAACCAATCAACTGTAGGCATTGCAGTTGTTGCCATGCTGTCTGGAATCATTGTAATGCACTGTAACATTTGATGCTTCTATAAAATATATCACCATTTTAATACTTTTATCATAAAGAGAAACTAGCTATCATAATGAAAATTACTACATGGGTAGTGAAGATACAAATTGTTAGTCATTTTTCTTATTAACTTTCAGCACAAGGGTGGTATGATGATATGATAATTGCGCTATATGCAACATGTACTTCACCCATCTGTAGTGTCTTTGATTGTGCAGTATGAGTTATGTTGGATTGTTACCTGTAGTTGACTGATCTGCTTAATATGTCTTAACAAATAAAGGTTGACCTCAGATTTCAGGTTCATTTTCCAAAAAAAAAAAAAAAAGTTTGTTGGGTTATTTTGCCCACTTCAGGTATCATAAAATTCTCTTTGGTACACACTTGATAAATGCTAATGGGTTTGCTAATCCCTACTGTGATCAGAGAAATAGTTCTCTTTGATTCTTTGCTCTTCAGGTAACAAAATGAAAGAGAAATCGTAACCACCATTAATCATCATTGTTCGAATTAAAAAGTAGATTTGTGCTTTTTGTGCTCTCTCTCTCTCTCTCTCTCTCTCTCCTTCTTCTTCCTCCTCTTTCTGTCTCTCCATTGTAAAGGAGAATGAAATCAAAATATGTATATAGATGAGTGAATTCAGCACTATTAACAGAACACATCAGTGAAATTTTAGGTAATTCATTCAAAAGTTTTGAGGTAAAGTTTTATGGCCACCAATGTTGGGTGTGGATAAGGAGACTATAGTTTGTGATGTCATGCATGGACTATGATATATTGAAAATAAGAGAATTTAACACCTAATTTTAATTTTTCTAGTATAATAAACACTTGACTTGTTTCTTCCAGAAAACAGAGGGAATTATATTACCCTTTGATTACATATGATGTCAGTATCAAGAGGAAGGAATGTGCACTTTTCACTAAAGTACAATTGCCAAATTCTCTTTACATTTTCTGTATATCCTTGTCCATGCATAGATGTCACAAATTGTTGTGTTGTCTTGTCATTAAGCAGTGGTGGCACCGAAATTTGAGAGAGTCATAACTTTTGAACAGATTGTCTGATTTTCCTCAAACATCACCTCTTCTAATATTCCTGCACAATATCAATTCGTGCATTATATATGGGTTTCAGACCCTTTTATGGTATGATACTGCTACTCTCTTCTTTTATGTTTTGGATATAATGAGTTACAGGAGAATGTTTTGTTCAAATTGTTGGGAGATGATATATTAGATAATGTAGAGTTGTGAGATAATATATTACTCTCTCTTCTACATCTCTCTTTCCATTTGTCATCCAGGTACCATACGAGCATGGGCATGGACCCACACCATACAGTGACAGCATCAGCTCACGAGGGATGGAAGGAAGCTACATGAATTCATCCAGTTCTCTCATGGGTAAGGGCGCTACTGCAGTGAGATTGAATTTTTACGAGCATTTCAGTTATATCGGGGAATTGTGATTCTAGATATATTTGAAGAGCTTGATCGCAAAATTGGTTAAGCGCCATTTTAAATCACTTTAAGTATTAAAGTACATCATCAGATAGAGCAGAGTAAATCCTTTCCAGTGACATCTCATTCATAACATAGCAAGAAATACTCTTAAAGGTATACTCCGTATTTTGTTATTTTCCCTTTAATCACGAGTATCTCAAAAGAACTCAAATTGAGTTAGCTCGTTTTACGACCACATTCTTCCTTTTGTTCCTTCTTCAGAGTGAGTAGGGTGTATACATCACATACAGTACTTTACCTTTACGACAATTTAATGCGCAATTGACCTCATGGTTACAGTTCGTTATTCATAAGGTTGGTTAGTCAAAAATTAAGTCCTTAATGATCTAATGACCTTATTTCATTTCTTGGAATTACAAACCTTCGGAATAATGCCACTACCTTTAGGTGTACGGAATTTGTTTGTTTTAGAAAAATGAACCTTTGGAATAACGAACCTCATTCCATTGTCGGATAAACAAACCTTTAGAATAACGAACATCATCCAAATTCATGACAGAGAACTAAAGTGACAGAATGGGAAATATGTATATCCTTTTTTCAGGAGAAAAGTTAGTAAAGTCCAATCTTGTGTTATGATAGACACGGGCATGTTTGTTACAAGAGGCAACGTCATTGCGTAGTTTTACATTTTGTGAATACCAGTCTAATTGCGAAAGTTGGGAAAATATAAACAATGCAAAATATACTGTGTATCTATACACAGTATGAAGCGCCTGTCCAAATTTCTCATTTCAAGATCAATTTTTTTTTTTTTTTGGGGGGGGGGGGTATCCCCAAGTTGTCTAAAGTAGATGTTGAACAATCACATTCCTTTAGCTGAAAGGCACTCTGTTTGCATCCAGTTTGAAAATCCTAAGCTGCATGTTCTTCTGTGCCACCAGATATTGTGTACAATGCTAAAATTCTGGTTGAAAATGAATGCCAGTGCTTTGGAATTACATAAGTGAACATTTGTAAGTGACTGGATCTACCATATGTACTCCATATTATATCCCATAGGTAGTAAGTGTTAGAATAAACCAGTCAGTAAATTATGTATCAGCATAGTGATGATTGTTCATATTTTTTTTTTTTTTTTTTTTTTTAAGTGACAACACATTCTCTATTCTTTTGTGTAGGCCTACTGGGGCGTTTTTGTTTGTTTTGTTTGTTGTTGTTTTTTTACTTGCATTTGAACGTTGCAAATAAAGTTTGACAATTCCTGAAACTGAGCCCCCATGGCGCCAAACTGTGGAGCAGTGGGGTAGATCCTTTCTGGTCCTTCTGGGTGCTCTCCAATGTGGAGTCTCACTAGTTACGTTCACACGACAAGCCCTAACCTCGAGGTTAGGAAACCTCAAGGTTAAGCTCCTGCCCCCTAACTTCGACGTGTGTCCACACGACAAATCTTAACCTCGAGGTTAAATTCCTACCCCTTTGAGTGCGTTGATTTTTGTGTCCACACGGTGCTTAACTACGAGTGGGAACCCCCCGGGGCTCGTGGTTAGAGCGCTAACCATAAGATTTCGCGTGGCTCTTAACATCGAGCTAACCTCGCGGTTAGCTAACTACGAGTGCATCTTCACGGTCCCTAACTACAAGCTTAGCCTCGAGGTTAAGGCTTGTCGTTTGAACGTAACTATAGTCATGGTCTTTATCTAGTTACTCTGAGTGTAACTGACCCCACAATGCATCCAGTATGAAAGGGATTGCATAGGTCTCTCCTCTCTGTCTCTTGGCCTGCCTGGCTTGTTTAGCCTTCGTTCCAGACACTCCTTCATCGACATTTATAACCCCTGCTAACATTGTTGTTTTTTTTTCCAGTGACTACCCTAAATGCCCTGTAAACAACAGCCAGGCAAATTTTTGTGAAATTTGGAGATGTTGGTAATAAAACACCCTTATGACTACCAAAACAGCTGCATTTAACTTGCTGTGGGAATAGTTTGTTTGTACTCACTAACAACTTTTGAAAATAAACCACTTTCTGTTGAACATACACTGTAATTGCCCCTTGAGTGGGATTTGATATCGCTCTCTGTATGGGATGACTGTGTAATGAAATAATTCTATAATGAACTAAATCAGCTGAGAAACTTGTTTCTATGTATTCATTTATTTGCTTATCTTTTTGGATTGATCATAAGAAGTAAATGATCTGTAATGGTAATGAAAATGGATTCTTACGCACACATCTGATACATGTTATCTTAACCTGTTGAGGATGACGTGATTGAGCTATTACATGCATTATTCAATGACACCTGCCCAAGTATACTTGGGACTACACTGTAATCTTCAATGGGTTGATACTCCCAAGCTTTTGATATGCACATTTTGTCATGGCAGTTTTCTGTGATATACAGGCACAGTTCAAATTTTGGATGTTTGTCAAAGAGATCTCTTCACATCGCACCAATAGAATTAGACCCAGTCGCTTTCCTTTGACCGGCAATGCCATGGTACATGTGAATATCCTCTCACAAACGATAGACAGGGGTTTATTCATTGAAGGACCGACAGAGTGTTTTTGCCTGATCTGACATCGATGGAAATTCAGTCAAGAGCTATGGTAGTGTCAGTGCCCAAGATAACTGGATTTCTTTGTTTTGAGATGGGATAGAATGCACTCTTGGGATTTTACATAGTCACTGAGAAATTGAATATATTTGTTGAGTAAGCTTTGTCATTTTGGACTTTTTTGTTTCTTTATAACTGCATACCACAAAACTTTTTTTTTTGAGAAGGTGCTGGTGCACTCCTCACCGTTGTTGATTTTAATTGTGTTATTTTAGCCCGCTCCTGCAAAAACACGGCCAAATTAAGAGGCGGATGAAAATATCTCAAAGCTACGTGGTCCAGGAATTAAGGGGGAGAATTTGGACATTAATTCTGGACATTGATAGTCTTTTTTTTTTGTGGCACAAATTTTGTGTTTCTCCCGGGTTCCAATTCCCGCTGGATGTTAATTAGGTGTTCAAAGACCGAGCTGGTCACCTTGCGACAGGTTAAAGGTCTGGTTGTGTCAAACTTTCACAAAGTGGCAAAAATTGTTGGGGGAGGGGGTGGGAAGCTGGTATCCTGGTCGTTTTGACTCCAGATGCTGCTCATGATGTGTGTCACAGGATCGCAGATGGAGTCATTGACCTTGTGACCCCTGTATGGTGTACATACTTACTTTGTAAATTGAGAATGATATTACAGAGGATTTGAAAGTTGCCTTTGCCTTTGGTCTGAATCAGCTCAGAGTAAAAAGCGAGTGAAGATTTCAACCAATCAGGTGAGAGAAAATAGACTTTGTTGGGTGAGCACTGTGATTAGTTTTGATAAATAAGAGTTTGCTGTAGATATATAGGTATTTTCTAACACATGTTTTGTTTTTGTTTTGTTTTTTGCTGCACTGTAATATGCTATGACTATCTTTTATATTGAGCAGGGTGGTGAGTTAAGCTCAGTCAGTAGCGCGTCTGCCTCATGATCCAAAATGTCCCGGTTCAATTCCCTGGTCCCACTAAGCGATATTGTGTGTGATCATACTGTCCCCTTTAGTAAGAGGCAAAACACTCTGTCTCTCAGATAGGACATAAAATGGAGGTCCTGTGTGTGAGAGAGTAACAACTCATGCACGTAAAAATCTCGCTTTTAGTTTTATTTATTCATTGCAAAGAGCAGGGTGTTTAACTAATCATGGTACTTATTCATATACATCAGAGTCTCCACAATCAGATTTACACGTTGAGTGGAACATGGGTCTAATTTTGGTGCTCATTTTAGCTTCCGGGAGATGCGAACCGTCATCACGTTGAAGAAATTTGAGCAGCAGGTTTTTAATATTTCAATGACAAATCAAGGAGAGAGTTTGATCTGTCTCTGAAACGTGTCAGACATCTGACAAATGCCAGCCAACCTTGACAATGGTTAGGTTGCAGTATTTCCATATCAGCCTTGAAAAGCCTTTAATATCGACTTTCAATTCTTTCATGTGGCAATTAAAAAAAAGACAACAACTTTATTGTCTGTAAAAGAAGATTTTTACATTAAGGTGCCTATAAAAACTAGTAAAGTATTATTTTGCATGTTGTGAAGTACTGACAATTTGCATTCATTCACTCAAGATTCGATGAATAGATGAGCCTGTGTGTTAAATGCAGATGCTCATACCAGCTACAGTTCGGGAGACTGATCAATAAAATCAGTCAAGGAACCTCGCGAGTGAAACGCTGGCCTCGATCTTAGAGTTGAGGTGAAGTCCTTGAATTTCCAGCTATTTGAGCTGTTTTGAGACCCTGGGATTTCTGAAGACATGGACAGGGATATGAATAGCTGTGATATTCCTATTATACCCCTCAAAAAAGCAAAACAACAACATTGTACAGGTTACTTTGAATTAATAGCTTTGCGAAGCTTCATCTTAATGATGCAGTGTACTTGTTGGGGTGTATTAAAAAATGGTGTACTGTATTTCCCATTCTATCTGTGACCATGTGGAAAAAGACATCGAGTCACGTATACAGACATTGTATGTGCAATGTAATATCTGTAGTCCGCAATCAGCTGTTGTCTTAATAGCAAAAGATATTGCATGAACAAAATCCCATTGTATTTACTCTAAATTTCCTTTGTCCATGCTTGTATCATTTATCATATATGCTTTCCTTGAGCAGATTAGTCTTTTCAAGGGATTTTTAAGAATTCATTTGTTTTTATTTTCTTTTAATTTTTTTGGTAGAAGTCTGCTCACATATTCAATCCAAGGTAATACATTCATTTTCATTGCCAGTAAAAGTGAAGTTTCTTCATATTCCTTACAAAAGAAATATATTCTGTTTATAGCCAAGGCTGTACTGGGAGAGATATGAAGTTATGTTCTAAAATGGACTCTTGTACATTGCCTTTAAAACATACATATGGAATAAGATCTCTTTGTAATCACTGCATTTCCAACAGACCACATCAGTCACAGTATCTGTCAGCTAAGGGAACCGTGCCAACTACAGTATTGTCGTGACAGATGATGTCACGCAGTGCTACAGTATATAATATATCACCTATCTGTTCTAACCAGAGTGCAAGATCTTTCCTGGCTACTTTGCCTGATTCCCAGGATTGTGTTATAAAGTAACCATGAAGGCATTTGAGAATGTATAGAATAGTAGAAAAAAAAAAAAACAGTGATGAATTTCTACATCTGAATGCTGACTAACAAAACGATGGTCAGAGCATCTTTTGAAACTAGAATTCGATAACGAATCAGCATTCCATCATATCCATTACGCGTCTGAATGTATGGCAACCGTAGAACGGTATAACTTGGCGGGGCTTCTGGGAGGGGGCACAAAAGGTGCCCCTAGTATAGGCCTACCTGTCACTCATGACCATAACAGCTTGCGCAGTGAGATACTGCACATCTATACAACGTTTTTTCCAGGACGGTCAAGATTAGCGTTTGAACGGTCTGTCGGCTATATGTACGGTGATATCTTCATACGTTGTTTCTTTATCAAGTTTTGGTATAAACTGGCTTGTGTCTGAACAGGGGTTAAGACTCTGAAGGTTCCCTGTGTATCCTATTTAAGTGGACTTCCTTGATACTCGCCCATTTCCTTTGGAAATGGTATTTTCAAACTTTTCTGGAAAAAAAAAATTTCTTTTGGAAATTTCAGTGAGTTGCAGCTTTTGTCTCCCAGCATTCGCGATACTGTAGACTCTCCTGCGTAGGGACCATAAAATCCTTTAAAGGACAAGTTCACCTTCATAAACATAAGGATTGAGAGAATGTAGCAATATTAGTAGAACACATCATTGAAAGTTTGAAGAAAATCAGACAATCCGTTCAAAAGTTATGAATTTTTGAAGTTTTTGTGTAGTACCCGCTGGATGAGAAGACTACTGCAGTGTATGAATAACTTAGATGTCACATGCGTACAACAGTATAAGGAAACTAGAGAGTGGCCGTCAAAGGCGGCAGACCCACGCCTTGTACAAAGTCGGGGTAAACATAATGTGCATTCGGTCATCTACCAGAATTCGGTCACTTAATTGCCAGTGTGCTTTATCACCAGCCAGTGAGTTACCAAAGATCGTACACTGAAGTGTATGATCTTTGGGTCTACAGTCACATCACACGCAAATCACATCATTTCACATACGGTAACACTCATTCACAGCAGGAAAGTCCTTTAGTCTCCTCCAAAAATCCATCGAAAATCCCAAATACCACCGTCAAAAGTGCAGAATCAGAACTTTTCCAAGCGCGCGCGAATTAAGTCCAGTTTTAAGAGTATATTGTCTACGCGACGGGTCGCCGAAAAAGCGCTAAAAATCGAGAAATACGCCGTTTTCTTGCGGGATATTTTGCTCATAGCAAGCCGAGAGTGTGATGATATCAAAGATCGTATGAGTGTACGATCTTTGATGGTATCCACAAAAGCGCAAAAGAAAAACAAAATTTACGTACTCCCTAGGCAATTACCCCTATGATTAGTGTCTACGGAAATTATTCAATGCAAGGGTTGAATGCAAATGTCTACTGCACCAGTATTCGGTCACTAACGAGCGCCGCAACGTCCCCGATGCAATTTTGCACCAACAGTGTACAGAGCGATGCATTTTCAGCGGCCTTGCACACGCATTGACATTGAGCGCGCATATCGTGCAGTGTAACTGACCGAGCAAATGCTCCTCCAACGAAAAAAACAATCAATGTTAATTTGAAAAATCATCAAAATACGGGCCAGTTTGTGACAACGGAGAACGAACTTTCATAAATCTAGAAGGACATAGTCCCTCAAATAGGCCTAAACGTAAATTTCGGAATTCTTACGAACATTTGAGCAGCGAAGTCGGATCGTTTGGGAGTTTATGTGTTCGTATGGTAGCGGAAAATCGCAAAGTGAGAAACGGGAAATTTTCGGAGTGGTCACTATATCATGGGGTCAAAACTTCAAGGTCACACAGAATTTGCAAGGGTCAACCGATTATCACCAAAATCTAATCGATTCTTTCCTGCCATTATCCAAACATCCCCTGAACATTTCGTGCAAATCCGTTTACCCGTTCTCTTGTTATCTTGTACACAAACAAACAAACAAACAAACAAACAAACAAACAAACAAACAAAAAAACAAACAAACTAGAGAGGGGCCGTCAAAGGCGGCAGACCCACGCCTAAGTACAAAGTCGGGGTAAACATAATGTGCATTCGGTCATCTACCAGAATTCGGCCACTTAATTGCCAGTGTGCTTTATCACCAGCCAGTGAGTTCTACAAAAGATCGTACACTGAAGTGTACGATCTTTGGTTCTACAGTCACATCACACGCAAATCACATCATTACACATACGGTATTAACACTCATTCACGTACAGGAAAGTCCTTAAGTCTCCTCCAAAAATCCATCGAAAATCCCAAATTCCACCGTCAAAAGTGCAGAATCGGAACTTTTCCAAGCGCGCGCGAATTAAGTCCAGTTTTAAGAGTATTGTCTACACGACGGGTCGCGGAAAAAGCGCTAAAAATCGAGAAATACGCCGTTTTCTTACGGGATATTTTGATTATAGCAAGCCGAGAGTGTGATGATATCAAAGGTCGTATGAGTGTACGATCTTTGATGGTATCCACAAAAGCAAAAAAGAAAAACAAAATTTACGTACCCCCTAGGCAATTACCCCTATGATTAGTGTCTACGGGAATTATTCAATGCAAGGGTTGAATGCAAATGTCTACTGCACCAGTATTCGGCCACCAACGAGCGCCGCAACGTCCCCGGTGCAATTTTGCACCAACAGTGTAGAGCGCGATGCATTTTCAGCGGCCTTGCACACGCATTGACATTGAGCACGCATATCGTGCAGTGTGACTGCGACCGAGCAAAATGCTCCTCCAACGAAAAAAACAATCAATGTTAATTTGAAAAATCATCAAATATCAAAGGTCGTATGAGTGTACGATCTTTGATGGTATCCACAAAAGCAAAAAAGAAAAACAAAATTTACGTACCCCCTAGGCAATTACCCCTATGAAATAGTGTCTACGGGAATTATTCAATGCAAGGGTTGAATGCAAATGTCTACTGCACCAGTATTCGGCCACCAACGAGCGCCGCAACGTCCCCGGTGCAATTTTGCACCAACAGTGTAGAGCGCGATGCATTTTCAGCGGCCTTGCACACGCATTGACATTGAGCACGCATATCGTGCAGTGTGACTGCGACCGAGCAAAATGCTCCTCCAACGAAAAAAACAATCAATGTTAATTTGAAAAATCATCAAATATCAAAGGTCGTATGAGTGTACGATCTTTGATGGTATCCACAAAAGCAAAAAAGAAAAACAAAATTTACGTACCCCCTAGGCAATTACCCCTATGATTAGTGTCTACGGGAATTATTCAATGCAAGGGTTGAATGCAAATGTCTACTGCACCAGTATTCGGCTACCAACGAGCGCCGCAACGTCCCCGGTGCAATTTTGCACCAACAGTGTAGAGCGCGATGCATTTTCAGCGGCCTTGCACACGCATTGACATTGAGCACGCATATCGTGCAGTGTGACTGCGACCGAGCAAAATGCTCCTCTAACGAAAAAAACAATCAATGTTAATTTGAAAAATCATCAAAATACGGGCCAGTTTGTGATGACGGAGAACGAACTTTCATAAATCTAGAAGGACATAGTCCCTCAAATAGGCCTAAACGTAAATTTCGGAATTCTTACGAACATTTGAGCAGCGAAGTCGGATCGTTGGGGAGTTTATGTGTTCGTATGGTAGCGGAAAATCGCAAAGTGAGAAACGGGAAATTTTCGGAATGGTCACTATACCATGGGGTCAAAACTTCAAGGTCACTATTTTGCAAGGGTCAACCGATTATCACCAAAATCTAATCGATTCTTTCCTGTCATTATCCAAACATTCCCTGAATATTTCGTGCAAATCCGTTTACCCGTTCTCTTGTTATCTTGTACACAAACAAACAAACAAACAAACAAACAAACAAACAAACATACAAACAAACAAACAAACAAACAAACAAACAAAAAAAAAACAAAAAAACAAACAAACAAACAAACAAACAAACAAACATACGGAACCCTTTACATAACCCCCTGCCGATTTTCATCGGCGTGGGTAAATATAAAGAGAATTTTACAAAATTCCATCTTTTGAAAAAAGTACACATTCCCCTGACTCGTTACCAACAAATGTTATGGGCAATATTATTCCCCCTGCCTTTAGAAAGAGGCAAGTCAAGAGCTCTTTTATTATGCGAAAAAAGTGAAAATATGTTGAATTTTCTTTTACATTTTCTTTACACTGTTGTACGCATATGACTCACAAGCTGTAGTAGTCTCCTCATCCAGCGGTTCCAACACAAAAACTTCAAAAATTCATAACTTTTGCATCGATTGTCCAATTTTCCTCAAACTTTCACTGATGTGTTCTGCTAATATTGTTGCATTCTCTCAATCCTTATGTTTAAGAAGGTGAACTTGTCCTTTAAGGCATCGTTGGTGCTGGACCCATGCTGATTTTTGAGGCTACTGGCTGTTAGTGCGCCCCAGTTTAGGGCTAGCTATCCCATGCATTCCCCTGCAATTGGGAGGGGGGGGGGGGTGTCACAGAAATATTGCTCCTGTCTGTACTCTTAGCCTCCTCTTCAGTCTACAAGCATTTAAACTCATAAGACAGATTTGAAATGGAGCTCTGTAGCATGTAAGAACAGTTTAAGGGTAGGGATAAGTAGAAATTGACATGATCTTCACAAGAGGGTTACTACTGGTATAGGGCAGACTAGATGTATCATTCCCCTTTGTGCAATTGCAGGGCTCAACATTAGCAGTGGCGTGGGGCCATTAAAAAGTGATGTAGGGCCACCAAATCCCCTCCCCCCCCAAAAAAAACAAAAAACAAAACAAAACAAAAACAAAAACAGAAAACAAAAACAACAATTTGTGGCCTGATCAGGCAACTAGGATGCAAAATGAATTGTTATGTTTCCTTTCATCTCGGGCCAATGCATTTCTTTTTGGGATCACCAGAGAAAAAAGTTTAGTGTCAAGCCCTAAATTTCCTGAGGGAAAAGGGTTGATGGTATATTAAAGAAGATGGTACACATGATATACACACAAGAGGATACCATGGATTCATTTCTGGTCAGAAAAACAGCGTACCACCTTTGTCATCGTGTTTACTTTTGATTTCCTTGCATTAACTCTCAGTGCCATTGGCAATGCATTTTTATGTACCATGTCAGTACAATTTTCAGGTGTTGGAAGTGTGTGGGTTAATTTCTATTACAAATAACCTGTCTCATGCATCCATGGTCACTTGCAACAATTGCACCAACCATGGCAATGACTCACTGTACAAGTTGGCTGTGTGTTAAATTAGATGCCAACTTGATATCTATGTTGAAAGTGATCATTTCGTTGTTGTTGTTGTTGCAGTCGTAGTGAATCATGTTGCAGCACAGTAGTTAGTATGACACAGGTTAATGGAATCTTGCCTGAGCTGTTGCTGTTATGAAGTGGAATCGTACAAATGTTGATTCATACCACTTCAAGCAAAATTTTGCCATCTATCAGTAAAAAATCTCGTTTTGGCTTTGTGATTGCTGTTATTAAAGGTATTAGGATATGAGATTCATTCATTCCCTGTAGGACAATAAGTGATTTCCTGTGGTTGTTCCAAACCGTCATTGTGTAATAAATCTCCCCAAATTTGAAACGGGGCAAATTTAGATTTGAAGTGAAGTGAATCATTTGCGCTGTACCCAATTCCAGTCATCCCCATGCAGGAGAGCCGAAATCTGATGTATTAGAAGGGCAGTTGTGACAATAAGGACCACAGTGCATTGCCATGGCAACATAACATGTAAACAGAGCTTTTTGAAGGTATTTAAAAGGACTGGCTGCATCAGCATTCTGGCAGCGGGAAAGGAAGATGGTTGTCTTTTCCTTCAATTAAGCGAAAGTCGGGAAATGCCTGTAAAGATAAACACTGCATATTTTGGCAAATCATAGTTTGCAAATAGTGGAGTATTGCAGATTTTTCCCATGTGTTAAACTGTGGCTTTCCATCCTCCCCCCCCCCCCCCCGCTAGGTTTTGTAATTTGTAATTATCAGTTTCCGTCCAATTAACAGTGTGATTGTTTGCGTCAGAGACGATGCGATTTGGTGCCTATGCGAGTTGTCGTAGCTTTGTGGTGATCAGGATTCCAGTCATATGCGTGAAACGCTTACGAGGGAAACGATATTTGATAAGCATCTTAATTAGAGCCATTTTTGGTCGATCGGCAAGGGACTCACTCTCTTCTCACCAGTGGAGTTAGTAGCCCGAATTTTGCAGGTCAAGCTACCAGATCAGCAATCAGAGCGTCATGCTAATTAATTTCTTCTCCTGGCGCGATCATGGTAGTGACCTCAGAATTGCCCTCATTCCTTCTCCCTTTTTCTATGCTTCTTTCTATCCCCCCCCCCCCCCACCTTCCTAGGACAAACATACTAGCAGTCTTCATTCATTTGTTGTATAACTTAGGGCTGTTTTAAAGGTGCTGCTACATACATTACCTGCAAGCAAAAAGGGTTGCATTTTTTGTAGATTGCAGTGCCATTTTCGAATAATGACAATGTTATTGACAACTTTATCTGTGTATCATCATTGCTCATATATCCTTTTGTGTATGTTTCAAGTGCATGTAATTTTTGATGATAGATTTTGGTTTTGAAAAATTGTCAATTGATATATGAGTAAGTCGCAAATTTCAGTATCTGTTACAAAAATACAGCCAAACCTCAGTTATAATGACCACGTAAGGGAAATAAGGGTACTGACCATAGTAGACAGGTGGCCACTAAAGACAGGTAGGTGGCCAAATTGCCAAATGACTTTGATCACTTAATCGCATAATACTCTGTATCTAATGGATGTGACATACTATGACCTCTCTTGCGCATGCAAGTCAGGACACTTGGAGAACCAACAGTGTGCAGCCATTGCCCTGAATATTATGGTGGAACCCCTCATGAATCTTGGCTACATTTCCTGGAATGAAAACAGCGCTGGTACGTACGAACATGAGTAAATTCTGGGAAGTTTTCCACAAACGGCAAACCAGCCTGTGCACCACCCCACTCTTCAGGGGAATGGGATATTATAATCTCATTCAGTTTGCGAGTGATCATGAAAACGGTTTGCAAAGAGCCTTAGAATAATTCTGAGAATACGGCAACACGTGAAATTCCTACCGGATAGTGCCAGTCAGTGAACCCTGGTCTACGATCAGGGGCTCGTTCGGGTTTAGGCATATCTAGTAAATTCAATTTTTGAGAGGAAGTTGTCAATAAATTCAAGGAAACATGGGTTCAGGTAGGTTTGATTCTTATCGTTCCGCTGCTTGTTTGTCAGTGCAGTTTTTCCTGACAATTTCATTTCAGTAATCTTGATGTCAGGTAGAACTCTATATTCCTTTCAAATGCCATTCTGGATAACAGCGGTAAAGAGGTGCCATAGGATTTTGAAACAACTTGCCACAGAGGGTTGTTCTTATTACCTGTGGCCTCATAGCACTTTCAGAAGTGGAGGTGTCACAATCTTTAAAAATATTTTCCTGCATTGCCCTGCATAACTAGAAGATACACATAGATGTGTGTATCTTTTGTAAAGTGAAAGTTTTACACTTTTGTTTGCTACATGATGGTCTAACAATTCAAGAGTCGGATAATCGTTAGCTGTGAGTAGTGGATTACTTTCTAAGGACTGCCAACATTTATGTCAGGACTTCATCAGTATCAAGACTTTCTTATGTGTCCATGAAATGGTGGATGGGTGACACGACATTTGCCCCTGCGACATTCGCTCCAATCTTATTTTCTCCAAGGATTTAGGGACACGGTTTGGGTTGTGATTGGGTTTTAGGTATAGTTTGATGTGAGGACTAGGATTAGGGTTATGTTTGTGGGTAGAATTTGTGTTTGGCTTAGCAAGCAGATATATTTCATGGGAGCAATTGTCACAGGAGCAAATGTCATGGAACAGATAGATGGTGTTGGTCCAGTGAAACATAGTACGGCATTGAAGGATGAATCTGTAATCTGTGGATAACCAAATCTCTCTTTTTAAGTTGTGGTTTAACTCTGCTGAGCAGGTTTTGAATCTCTCACAGTGTTCAAGATTTCTAGTGCTGGAGGATATACAAGGATTGTAATGTTATCCATGCTACAGATACGATGATGTCTATATGGCCATTACTGTCCCTCAAAATGGAAGTAAATGCTAAGAAATTTTGAATACTTGAAATGACACAATACGATTAAATTTGCTTAAGTTGTTTCACAGGAGAGTCATTTCTGTAGATACAGGGAGTGCATGTAGGAATGTTGTTTTTGTGAAGAATATGTCTCCAGTGATGCATTGATGCCTGTTTCTTGTAGGCTAAATGATTCTTCTCACACATCAAAATTTGGGAGGAGCTGAAGCGTTTCTTGCCGCCTCGGCCGCACATCCCCTTTACCCCCACACGTAAGCGGCGTCCTTGAATCGTTAATGGGTTACGCTAGACCTCGCTGAATCCAAATACCAGCGCATGGCCCGTCCCCCATGACACCCCTAGCTGAGTGTGAATTCAGCCCCCTCCTCGCCAGCCATCCATGCCAGTGTCTCATTAGGCGGGCATTAAAAAATAATTATTCACTTGCCTAGGGGAGCTGTTTCGGCTGGGTGAGGGGAGTCAGAGAATGTTGGTATGGGAGGGGTGGGAAGACATGGAAACAATGACGAGAGTCAGGATGTTAAGGGAAACAAGACGAAAGTTACATGATTTGTGGGCCATTTCCTGATCTGTGGTTAGTTGTCACTAACAATATGAATTTAGCAACATTGTACTCGTATGTTGGGAAAGGAAATCTGGAGAATGGATCATGACAAAGTATGATCATGTAATGTTTGAGTCAGACTGTTAAGTTGTGATTTCTTTGCCATTTTAAGCTTCAGAGACCAATACCAGTATGGATGCCAGCTTAGACATACAGTGATCGTTTTTACATTAAACCAGGTGTTAAAGGGTCTTCCTAGAAAGTAAAAGGGTATTTGTACATTTGAATGATTTTACGGACCTCATCTTTGACAATAAACATGTTTTACCTGATTTATTTCTGTGAACTGGGACTTTCAAGACAATTTCTTGGAAGCTAAATTCATGATGTGTAATAATCATTGTTAGAACCACAATGGCAAAATGAGTAATAAGTATTATTTCATATATATCAAGAAGCAAAGATAGCGATTCCTACCTTTTTGATAATAAACAGTGCCCTTGTGAAATACAATATCCATGCTTCGTGTGAAGTTCACAAATATTAGTCTGCTGCCGAAATCTGCAAAAGCAAAACTGCTGTGAAATATGTGCATGTTCGGTATTTCCAAAACTGGATCATGTGTACCCTTGTGGTATACTCATCCAGTGACAGTTTCAAAGAGCAGATGTGTATGAGTTGAATTTTACCTGTTATCCCTGAGACATAACAATTTGTCATAGACACAATACAGAGTACACACAAGTCTGAGAAGCAATTGGTTAAACTGAGTACAGTCTGATGAGTAAGACTAATCATTGGAAGCAATCATTCATATTGTACCTTTGAGATTTGGCGAAATAACGTCTTGTCATCAGCCACCGAACATTTACAATGTCATTTTGCGACGGTGTGTAATTACACTTATGATTGGTGCTTTGTTAATGAGGTATTGATGCTTTGTCCCTGTGATAAAAGTTTTCTTATGCAAAGGTCATCTCAGGTAATGGTGAACTTGAGGTTTCTTCCCAATTTCAATTTGGCATTTTGATTTAATACCTCAGGCTAATAGTGGCATGTGCTCGTTAGTCCTGTTACCTTGAGTGACAAGTAAACCGCAAAGTTTTCTTCTTAACATGTTCATCATGCTGACATTGAAATGCTACTAGAAACATGTCTTGTGAAGAAAAAGACCATTCTTGTTAGAAAGATCACTGAGGAGATAAACTAGATGAAGAAAAGTCCACTAATTGATTCTTTGGGCTACTTTCAAAAATATTTTATCTTGCATTTCATCAAATGCTCTGTGGAGCTTGAGGAAGGAAATTTTTCGGGGGGAATGCGCCTCTATGTCTGGTACGGCGATGCACCTGTAAAGGAACGCGCAGTTATTGTACCCCGGCGAGTCTTTTTATGGAGTCATCACATCACAGACAATTTCCCCAGTTCTGGCAATGTTTATCCAAAGGCTTTACCAGCCAGGATGTTTCATTAAGCTGTATTTTCGTTGGGAGGAAAGCGCTTGGATGTACAGACACTTGTCAGGTCCTCCTTTATCGCCCTCTATCTTGCCCAGCTCCTTCGCTGCTCCTTCGGCTCGCTCTCTTGTCCCCCAGTGGACCAGACGGCCTGCGCGCTGTTCCCTCTCCTTGCTCTCAGATGTTTTCTTTCGCCGTGGTTATTGTCTATATCCTCCCTCCGATTTTTGCCTCGCGCGGTCGGGGAAATGAGACACTCGCTAGCGCCCGATCTACCGAGCAATCTAGGTTCCACTTCCAATTGTAATCATTTCCCCCTTTCCTGTAGGCTATATTTGGATATATTCATTTTTTTTTTCTTTGCCCGTGCATATTTCGCCTAATAGAATGAGAGAGAGATTAGGCAATTACATGAGATTTGACAGAAAACAAGGGGGTTACAGATTGAGAGAGGGGAAATTTTCTCCCCTTTATCCTTTTCATATCTCCGTTTCCTGTGTGCCTTGTGATTGTGCCCCCTTGACCACAATTGCTGCAAAACTGCGCTTCCACCGCGGCTGGTCTCCCGTAAAATTGGATAATAATATTTGACATCTCCACTGTTGTAATCGTTTGCATTTTTTTATTGCGCACCCCGGGGGGTTCACAGAGATGTGACAAATTTAGCCGAAAAAATATCCATCTCTGACAGATGCTAACAAGCGTAAATATGCCTGTTTTCCACATTTTTGATAGATGAAAACAGGAGTGCCACATTTCATATGTACAAACATTAATTGTGATAATGTTTGTTGGGTCTTCAGTACTATCCTCTAGCCGAAGACCTTGCCCGAGGTTATGTCTTCATATCCTGTCTGAAATGGTAGAAAAATGAGCCAAATACAAAACCCTGCATGGATGGAATGGAAAAGAACCAAAGAGAAATTATATGAAAGAAACGCATTCATAATTATGAGTATTGTGCACATAAACGTCTTTGATGAATGCCTTGTAGAATATCCGTGTCATTAAGTGAAAGGTATCGTAGACCAATCAGTATTGTTAACAAATACCAATATTGTACTAAGTTTCTTTACTTAGGAAACAATTTCCATATTATTTTAGTGCTTTGGCATCATTTTTATCTTTAATCTTCTCCAAGAGTGTGAAGCTATGATGAGATGTTAAAGAGCCTCCAAATGCCCATTTGGTGAATGGCCAAGGGTTAAAAAGGGAGCACATGGTTTACCATTTTATGTAGGAAAACCTGAGTAAACCATTCATGTTATGAATGTCAGCATAACCAAAAGACACTTTGTGTAATAATATGTGCTCATCATGTATGATATCTCAAAGCAGTACAATAGATTCCCATGAGATGGTCCTTTCTACAACAGCAGTTATTGACTATTGACCCATTTTAATGGTATTTTCATAATACTTGGCATAACCCTTATTTCTACTTCAGCTGCTTCATTAAACTGTGATAATACTCTTCATTTTTTTCCCTTTTCATTTCTTTTTTTTTTTTCTCCACTGCAGGGAAATCCAAAGACTTGTATTCAATGCCGTCGTACTCCTCAATATCAAGAGACACCGCAGGACCGGTAAGTTGGGCAATCTCCTCGGCGGAGGGGCCGAATATTTCTGTTGCTCTGCCCCAGAGTGTGTGTTTCCCCTTCCCCCTAGAGTGTTTATTGTGCTCGAGATGGTCAGAGAGAGGGAGAGAGGGAGGGGAGGGTGGGAGGGAGAGGGGTTGTGTACCTAGCACTCCGTGGTCAAGTACGCGGAAGAGTGTATTGTGTTTGTCCAATGCAAGGCTGCATCACCTCCCAGCACAGAGTGGACTTTTCCGAGGCAGGATGGTGCGGCGTCGAGAAGAAGAATCAAACGATGGTTGAAATGACTTTGTGTTGCCTTTGTTTCATAAATGTATAAATGTTATGGTGCATGTGTGTGTGTGTGTGTTTGTGTTTGTGTGTATATGGGTATGTACTGTTTGCATGTGGGTTTATAATATTTGTCGGGTAGAGACACAGTGAATGCAAAATCAGCAGTTGATGCTGCTGTCTGGAATATGCTCGATACGTTTGTGCACTGTCGCATACTGTCCTACACATGCGAGGTAGACTTTAGGGGGTCGTTGCATCTTTGAGCTGAGATACCAAACTCACCAAGAAAAGCTCATGGTATTCAAGGAAAGATGGAATGAAAAAGTGAGCAATTTAGTGCCATCGTACAAGGATCGTCGCAAACTTTCCTGTATGCGTATTTGTACAACACAACTTACGAATAGGCAATAAAAAGAAATTAATGCACTTAAAAATCGCACAGAAAATAGTGAAGTTAATCCTAGAAAAGTCTAATGTTTCTTCTTAACTCATAACGTTCAAGCTTCTTGAAGTTAAAAATCATTCTGGGTCATGAGAAACATTTGGAGAAACGGGAAACTTGAGAGAATGGACGAGTAAAAGAATGTGCTCACCAAGAAAAAACAGAGGAAGAAAAAGAAAGAGCTAGAAAGTGCAAGAACTTGAATGAGAAAGCAGCAGAGTAAAGAGAAAAAGGGAAGAGTATGAATGAAACGGGATCGCAAAGGCTTTTTTACTCAACATTTATTGGAGACCCACAAAAGCATGGATCTGAGGTTTCTTGGAGAGGCGCCAGCGAAAACAACATGTGTATCGCTTGTTCAGTTTGAACGTAAACTTGACAGCCAGGGGAAATCTTACCGGGCGTGTGGTCGTCACGGGAACAGCCCGCGGCGAGCTTCAAGTCGAGAGCCTGCGACAGGGAAAAGGGGGTTTTGGTAGCTCCAGCTGGACAGAGGTTGATTAGCTTTACACCCTTGCCAGAGAGGATGAGGAGGAGGAGGAGGGGAGGAGTGAGGGAAAGGAAGCCGGGGTTGGGATGTCACTGCTTCAGAAGATGTTGAACAAGTGAGTGAATCCAACCCCCTGTGGTTGCCGCGACAACCTGAGCGCACAGGAGAGCATCACACGCCCTCAAAAGCATGTTTTAATTCCAGTGCCAAAGATGATACCTCAAACTATCTGGCAATTTTTTTCCTCATGAATACATGTATACCTTTCATAACTGTCATCAAACTCAACAATTGTTTTTTTTTTTTCTTTTTAGAGCATAAGGAGTATTCTTTGCAGGATTATGAAACAGAATTAGACATTTGAAGACAGATGTTGTTTGTTGTAACAGATACTTTCTCTTATTGCTACACATCATTGTGAGATGTAACCTCTTATGGGCAAATAAAAGTTGTGGGATAAGTGTATGAATTCATTAATTTGCTAATTGATATCTCTGATGCTAATAAACACAGTATTATCCAAACTTAGCTGTGTTTAGTCAACATGCAGTCGGGGCATTTTGTGCAACAAAAAATACTTCGAATAGTCATTTTATGATTATTGTCCATCTTGCAAATGTAGTAGGATCATTGATGAAAGCATAAATGATTTTGAAATTTAGCTACAATATGATGTGATTATATGTCAAGCTTTCCATTAAGATATCAAGCGTGTTGTCACGATGATGTAGATGGAGAAATTCTGGCCATATCGTCTCTGTTACAACACATAGTTTCCTGCACGGTGACATTATCGTCATTGTTTGGTTAGTTAAGTGCTCTTGGTGGCAGCAGACAGGGCAGTTCATCACTGTCCTGAATGGATGCTCAGGGCCCTAATCCCTCAATTTAGTGCTATTAAAACATTAACCGGGCTTAGCTCCGTCCTACCACAAACATCAGAATGTGACGCAGTCTAAATCGGGTGGATTTGCAGGGGAGCTTACCGATTCACCGTGTTCGGCATGGATCTCTCTCTCACCCTCTCGCCCCAAACTACCGAACTACTTCTCTATCTGCATTCTCTGATATAGTTAAACTGGAGAGAGAGAGAGAGGGGAAAAAAATGGCGCAGATGTTTTGGTACAGGTGTTTCATTTGGGGGGAATCTCCCAGCCAGCTGTTAGTGGGCGCCACCGCTAATTTGACTTGGCATGCGGTCGGGGGCATCCCCTCCGCACAGGCTAGGTAGAACAGAAGAGACAAGAACCATCCCCGCCCCCCTCCCCACCCCCTACCTCCCTCTCCCTCCCCCCCCCCCCCCCACTCTTTTCTTTTTTATTTTAGCAGGCTGCCAGAGATTTCTGAGCTATTAATATTCTCGTCAGCGGCGTCATTAATTGTCTAGTGAAGGAGAGAGAGATCCAAGCCGGTATGAAGATGGCAGAACGGAATAAGTACAGCTACAGCATGAAGATGAGGGTACCTTTGCAAGCTCAAAGTCCAGAACGTCACTTTTTGCTTTCTCAAGACTTTTTCTAAAATGTTCTGTTTTTAAATCTTTCTTTTTCTGTAAATTCTTTTTGTAGTTGTTTTGTGGTCATTTGATTGAGGCCATTATGTAATTTGTATTCAAGCAGAATTTGGTCCAAAGTCTAAACCAGTAGTTGACTGACGTGATACTTTTTATTAGTGGAGAAAATTGTTATATGCTACCTGTTCCCACATACTCATATCCATGTTAGCAGACTTTGGTCTTTGTGGTCTGTACCTTGCTCTGTGTTACTTTGTGATACCAGGGTAACTTCTTCCCCAGATAGTCTAAAAAGAACCTAGCACTTGTGTGAATTTAATAATATCTTCCTAAAACAGCCGCAAAACCCAAACTTTTTGAGATGTTTAATGGAAAGCTAAAATTAAAGATTGTGTGTAATATGTGACACAAATATGCAACATTAAAAACCACAAAGCCATGGGGGGGGGGGGGTTTCAGTAAAGTTTGATATGTGTAAGTATATGTGTACTCGCTGACACGTTGTTCTGTTTGCAAACAATTTGCCTGTGAATTTTCACGCAAGGTGTGAAGAAGTTTGCAACTGGTGGCGGTATTAAGCAACCTGCGGTATGCGTGTCGTCACATTCTTGGTCGGTTAAGGCAGGATGCAGGTTGTCAGGAGGAGAGAGAGTCATAATCCCAAGCTACTGCGACCTGACAGCAGCGGGAAGGGGGGGGGGGGGGGGCAATGATGCGTGTTACAACTGATCAACCCCCCCCCCCCCCCCCACCCCTCCTTGTCAGGTTCCAGGCCTTACAGTGCCTCCTATGCCTGTTGCAAGACATCAACAGTTAGTTAAGTGCTTTGTAGCCAGTCAAGAAACGTTTGTCACCATAGGTGTGCTTTTAGCAAAAGGGATCCCAAACAATGCCCCCCCCCCCACCCAAAAAAAAAAAAAAAAAAAAAAAGGTAGACGAATGCAAGGTAGTAATAACAGTAGTGTGAAGTTATTTGTTGCCACTAAAAATGATCATTTTTGGCACGGATTCCTGTGGAATGATTGGAATGAATCTTGATTCGCCCGCAAACTACCTTATACACCTGTTTGGAAGAGGTGCACTTGAGGAGCAACAGGTTTCATTTCTGAATGAGGAGAAAAACTCCGGAGAGGGGGAAAAGATCTTAACCACATGTGCAAGTCAATGGCCTTGCTGTGATGTAAAACAGTTTTTTGTTTTTTTCACATGACCTCCTGAGCTATTCAGATGTGTAATCTTTATGAAAATTTTCTTTAAGGATGCATTTATCCTCAATTTGCAGTAGCAGAATCAGCATTTGGAAGTGCTGATCCAAAACACTGATTCATAACGTCGTTCATGGGGGTACTGTTTATGATCAAGTTTTTTGAGCTTGAGAAAGAGCTGATTATGTGAACATGCACCGCGTATTGTTAAAACCATTGTTGAAAAATTGTAGTAAGCTGTTCAGCATTCAGTATTTTGCGTCTATGCTTCCACAGTAAACATGATTAGAGAGAATCGCTGAACGTAAACGTGATACATTCATGCTTCCCCAGTAAACATGGTTAGAGAGAACCACTGATCGTAAATGCATCTTTTTGTGCAATTTTAGTCAGCAGTTAGACACAGCTCGTATATTAAAGTGAGCCAGTGAGTTTTTGCCACTAATCATGTTTCAAAATGCTGATTATGGCCCAAAAAGTTAAGTGTAAATGCACCCAAAGGAGCCAGTTGATGAGCTCAACTTAGTACTAGTGCCTTGAACCCATTGCATTGTGAATGTACCGCCTTTGAGAGAGATCATTTTGTGTGTTTGTGTGCATTTGTGTGTGTGTGTGTGTGTGTGTGTGTGTGTGTGTGTGTGTGTGTGTGTGTGTGTGTGTGTGTGCGTGTGTGTGTGTGTGTAAGTAGAGGAAGAGAGCTGAATTTTTTCCAAGATTCAAATAAAAACTCATATTTAAAGTCTCTCTTTGATTTCTTCTGATAGAGTTAAAGGGCAAGTGTGTTTGCTGGTATTTTATGCTACAACAGAGTCACTGAAAAACTCTCATTCCAATCAAATCTGAAGAAGTATGTAAAGTACATAGTCATAGAACATATTTGAGAGTTCATGTTTCGTACCTTTCATGTTCTACTACCTTTCGGTCTGATTAAAGGGGTAAAAGTAGAGTAAAGTAAGAAAAAGATTAAAGAGTTTAAGGAAAGAAATACATAAATAAAGGGAGAGAGAGAATGAAGAAAAGAGGAGTAAAGGATGGAGGGTGGGGTGAATTGAAAAAGTTCATTCCGGTTTGTAACCAAGCTTTTACTATTCGGCTGTACTCTTTAAGTGACCTCATAAATGCAGAGGCATGCGCCAGCAGTGATTTAACTAGCACACTAGCAGCGTTGGACGAAGAAGGGGGGGGGGGGAGGGGTAATTGTGTTTTTTTTCTGTTGCAAGACATCACCCCCCCCCCCCTCCAACATATCTCAAATCCTTCATGGAAAGCTCACATCAGGTTTATGGCCCAAGATCCTATGGACTCTGGTGATGGTCTGATCGCTGATGGGGGAGCCAAGTGTGAGGAATTAACACCATCTTCCGCTCCCCCTTTTTTCTCCTCCTCCCCCTTCTTTCTCCTCCTGAGCGTGAGCGCCTGATACCCTCATCTCATTATGCAAAGAGCCCCCCCTCCACTCTACCCTTCTCCACTGGCCGGGGATTCAGTCATATAGCGCACCCAAGTTCCCTTTGATTGCCAATTGCATTTATGCGCTAAGACGGGCTCGGGTCCTGTCTGTGGAGACATGTTTTCGGGGATTGGATTGCCGCGCCGCTCAATCACATGAGTGCGCCACCTGTCCAGGTGCGTTTTTTGTTAGCACAGGGACAATTGCTCGGTTGACTTTTGACGAGGAGGGCTTTCAGTGGCTCCACGTCACGCGACCCAACTCGCCCCAAAAGACTGGAGCAGGGAAAGGAACGAAGAAGAAGAAGAAGAAGATGAAGAAGATGAAGAAGAGGGAGAAGGGAAAAGAGAGAGATGGGAAGCGAGTGTGTAAGAGAAGGAAGAAGTATAGCTTCACTGGAACGGATGGTGATTGACTTTCGAGGAAAGGAGCGGATCTGATGCTGACATGGACGAACTGCTAGCGGCACCGGGGCGCGAGCGCTGAGGCAGCCTGACAGCTCTGCCTTGGGTTTCTCGCTGCTCCCACAGAGTGTACCCTGGCAAGCCGTATCATAAAGGGGGGCGCTTTTGGCAGGTGTAAATGGGTTAGGGGAGCTCACATTTTACACAATTTAGGTCAGCTTCGTGAAGCCGAGTCTCGCAGAAACTCAAGAATATTCCTCGCAGAGAGACTTCCTGAATGGACAAACAGTTTAACTTTGACGAGCGCTGCACCACGCGCAGCGGACACGCGAGATGGTTGGCCTGTCCCCCGCGGGAACTCCCCTTACTATTCCTTCAGCAGCCCTGTCTGCCAGCGACTGCTGCAATTTGCAATTTACATGTCGTTAGAAAGTCACAGTATATTCAGGAATGCATTATTCATGGTATTGTTTTCCCAAAATCTCCACTGTCATCTTTGAAAAAGGTTGGGATTTTTTTCTTCTTTTTTTTTCCTGGCAAATAAAAAAAAAAATCCTGGAGGTGGGATGAAAGATACAAACATATGCATTGAAGGCATTTCTTAATTCCTATGTGGTGAATGAGGCAAAGTTGCTGTAGTAGTTTTTCAATTGGTTTTGGGTGATTGCCAACTTCTCCTTGGCTCTGATGTTAATAATGGTCCTTGGCCTAGAAACAAAGAAAGAAGTATCAGGGGGTCTACTAGAGACTGAATTCTCATGAGCGTCAAATAACTCATGTAGTTATTTAAACATGACCCGACTTTGACTCTGTAGTGACTATGTGTAATAAAAATGGGATGCTTCAATGTACCGTATATGCCATACAGTGTATATTCAGCGAGTGTAAATTTTTGCGAATCAGGACTTCCCTACGATTTAGCGAGTGGTTAAATTCACGATCACGGAGTACAGTAGTGAATAGAGAAATGCAT
The DNA here is from genome assembly GCF_040938485.1 of Diadema antillarum. Taxonomy (NCBI): domain Eukaryota; kingdom Metazoa; phylum Echinodermata; class Echinoidea; order Diadematoida; family Diadematidae; genus Diadema; species Diadema antillarum. Next base: position 67,651 of record NW_027272033.1, on the reverse strand, counting down.
GTATGTCCTCGTCACATTCGTATCGGGATCAGAGTCAATAATTTTGCGTATCTTTAAATGCGCGAATAATACCTGACTCGTGAAATCCGTGAGAATGTAAAAAGTTTGGCGTTTTATTTCAAACATCTAACAAGTGCTCAATTGCAAGTAGAGGCATTTCCATTTTTAAAAAAATAAAGAAAATGCAAAAAAAAATCAGAGTTTTGCGATGTACCATACATACTACCAGAAAATACACAGACACAGAAACTTTTTGGTGTTTTGGCAAGAAATGCATACATGCACAAGAAAACCCTGGAATATTTGGTTTAGGGGGTATGTAGCGCACATAAGCAACTTGTTTCTGTCTCTTGAATGTAGGTAGGCGGGAAGGAGATACCCTGCACTGATGGATGGATGTCACATGACCTAAAGCTGGCGAGCATTTACACTTCACCCCCCCCAAAAAAAAAAAAAAAGGAATACGAGTGCACTTTCAAAACACTTTACACTTGAGGAATTTTCAATTCTAGTTTTTTCACTCACATACTAGTAGTTGCCTGAAAAAAAAACAAAAGAGAGAATTATTCAGCAAAATGGTAGATTTCTATTTGGTACCCCTAGGATACCACCCCCCCCCCCCCAAAGAAAAAAGAAACTGCATCATATGTTTTACTGTACGTGACACATGACATTTAAGCTTTCTACCGAATTCTTGTCAATTATCGGGCATGCTAGATACGTGCTGCTCTGTAATTCTTCTGATTTCTGAGGTAAATTGTTGAATGTAAAATATGTATCTCTCTCTCTTTATATGTATATAAATGTATGTCATATTGTACTCATTCATATATTACTTAATTACTACATACCAGGTATAGAGCTCATGAACTTTGCACTTTTAACTTTATCTGACATTGTGGTCTTACACATGCATTGATTTAAATAGCAGTCAGATATTGATATACCTATTCTGTATTCCTTCTGTACACCCAAATTATTGTGGATGAGAATTAGTGATATATGATTTATGTGCTTTTCTCTGCATTGATTTTTTTTCCCCTCGAGCTGATTTGTGGCGGTAATTCATCAAGATGTGCTCAGGGAATTTCACGAACAAAATGGCCGTTTGATTGAGGAAAATGTGCTCAGTGACACTCATTTCATGCTCGTGCTAGACAAATGTAATAATGGGTATAATCTGTCTGACAATTTCACTGGAGATTAAATATTGCAGAAGTCGGTCGTTATGTACACAGATTACAGCTATAACTGTTTCTTTCCTTCAGGATGTGTGTGCTTACATGTGTGTGTATGTGTACGTTTCAGGTCTGTCTGTGTGTGAGAGTGTCTGTTGTCTGTGTGACTGAGGGTGCATATAAATGCAAGTGAGTGAATGAATGAGTCTGTGTGTGTGTGTGTGTGTGTGTGTGTGTGTGTGTGTGTGTGTGTGTGTGCTTGCAACATGTGCTTACTGGAAAGAAATCACACAGCATTAGAGTATGCAGCTAAAAGAAGGTGTTGGAGCAAATGACAGGAGGAATGAGAGAGAAAAAAAATGAGTGATTGAGAGAGAGAATGGTATAGAGAGGCGGAGGAAGATCACCATGGCGATGGAAGCAGGCAGGCAGCCATGGCGTCTCCCCAGCCAAGGGCAAAAATCGGGCGCGAGGTAGAAGTGCGCACTCGGAGAATGAGGCCCGCTGTTTGTGGGAGCGCTGGCTCGCAAACACAGCTGGGAAATCAACAGCTATTTCTCACGATTAAAAAATCGTCCTGCTTGTATTGATTCTGGACTTCAACCTCTCCCACGTTCACTCTCTCTGCTCTCTCTCTCCCTATCTCCATCTCTATCTCTTTTGGATTCTTTCATTCCATGTCTCTCATTACCATTAGCTTTGTACTCCTCCATACCATTTTCTTGTTATTTTAATACCTTTTGATCTACTTGCAATGTTTCACTATGTAGGAATTGAGCTATTTAAGGGTTGTCTGGCTGCTAAAGCCTTCGTGCAATATATGTAAATATTGCTATTCAGATTTTTTGCAGAAGAACGGATTTCATTGATAGATACAGAGACACGATGTGGAGGATATTCATTCCGTCCTAAGTACGTCGCGCCTAATTTCACTTGCCAAATGGATTAGGTACAGACTTGTGCGTATTCCCCGTAATGCTGTGGTAATACCACGTCTGAATACAGATTGACCAAATCACCAGTCCTATGGTACAAATGCCACAGGTTGGTAGGAGATGTTAGGAAGATGAAACACAGTTTCACTGTTGATTCTGAAAGAAAAATGAAATCAGGCTACATATAGATCGGTCTTTTTGTACTTGTGTCGTAATCTATATCAAGTTGCCCTGTAATGCTTCGTGCTATTGTACCTTTTGTTGAAATCAAGGAATTGAAGAAGGAAGAGATGGAAAAGTAAGTTTGAATGGGAGGAAAAATAGGAAAAGATAGGAAGATAAAGAGGAAGAAAAGGAAGAGATGTGATTGAATGGGAGGAGGAAGATGGAAAGATGACAAGAAGAGGAAAGGAAGGAATAAATGAAAGAGAAACTGATTACAGGTATACCATACTTCTCTTACTCATGAATGGAAGGGTACTTTAGATGGTGAAGTCATTCACAAAACACAAGGAAAGAGAATGACTGTATTACAAAGAGAACGAAACAAAAACAATGAGTTAGAACAGGGTTTGGTTTTATTGATATTCACTGATTGAAGTATTTTGGCAGTTGGTACAGTGGCATACACAGTCCACTGAGGTTTATGTCTGTGTGTATGTGTGTGTGTCTGTGCGTGAGTTAATTGAAGTAGAAAACAATAACCAGCTGGTACGTTCCCAGCCTATTGTATTTCAAATCTACCTTCACTCCTGCTTCAATGCCCCGATTGCAGACGTGTCCGGTGCGGTCGCCTTGTAAACCAATTGGAAAATGGCGTTGACACATTGGGATATTTTTTACTCCTTTCTCTCTCTTCATCTCTCCATCCCCTTCTCTTTTCCTAACCCTTCTCTCTTTCCCTCCCATTTTCCTTTGTTTATTCTTCCTTTCTGTCTTTACATTTCTTTGCGTCTCTTTCTCACTCATCTTTTCTTACCCTTGAATGGAATGTTATGTATCTGTTCTTATTATGCATATGATGTCGCTCTGTAAAAGAATGAATGTTTTCATCATACAAAAAAAAGGGTGTACATATAGGACTAAAGCAACGCTGCATACTGGCACTGGTCCGACGGTCTGGGACCAGTAAAAATCATTGTTGAACCTGTAATTTTTTTAGGAGTGGACCAGTAAAAAAGGGAAAAACCGGGTACCTACTGGCCCGACAGACAGGTCGGACCAGTAGAAAAAATAGGTCAGTGTGCAGCCCTGACTAAAATATCATTGCTCAAGAGAGGGACATTCTAGCTACTGGCCCTGAAGTACAGTGAATCCATTGATAATGTAATCATTTGTTTCCCATGCTCTGCACTTTTAATGTGCCTACTGCAAAATACCAAATTTGTACTACAATGTTGATCTTGTAGCGGATGTAAAACCCAACATCCTAATAGCATTATCCTCTGGTCTTCATGCATTGCCTATGGATGTAACAGTAGGTGGATTTCCATCCGACCGAAGTTTCAAAATAGTGCACTACATTGCGGTTAGGAAATTTGCGCGATGTCAAATTAGCCTACTACTTTGTGCAATGAATATGCAAATAGCAGGCTATTCGATTGGGAAAATTTCCCTCAAAAATCTTGGTCTAGTTTATGAAATAGCAAGCTAAGTTGTAAAGTAGCACACTGTTTGGGTTTTGTCTCCGTCAGCCCAAAATTTTCTCAATCTCATTATTCATACTGCGTGCTGAGACCACAGAACTATACATGGAGTTCTATGGTGGTAGAGTTCTGTGGCTGAGTAATGATGCAAAGTACGCATACATGTGTCAACTTTGGGCTAGGCTGTTTTCGAGCTGATAAAGATGCACATTTGTAATATCACGCTTTTTTTCTAAATGGCAAAATAGTCCACTAGTTTGAACTTGGGTCTGATGAAGACACACCTAGTAGAACCTTTGTGTGCAATCGGTCATTGTGGTAAAAAGGAGGGAAGTGAGGAGGTGTTTTCTAGCTGCAATTGAAAAATACAAGCTGTACTCACTACCTCCATTGGTGGAAGCTCACCTTGTTCTCACCTCATTCAACCACATGTATTCAATTTAAACGATACCTCCACCTTTTCCCTCTCTAATGGAGGATTAACGCATTCTGATGCTACCTGGCCTTTTTTCCGTCATCCCCCCCCCTTAAAAAAGAAAGAAAGAAAATTGGAATGGGGGAAAAAAAATCCCCCCAGCTCCAGGTAAACAGTGTTTTTCTTACCACTTCATATTTTGGGTAACAAGGCATTCTGCATTCCTGACACAAATTTTGGGCACTCTGACCCCCGTGGTGAGCTGGATACAGGAACAAAAGCCAGGTAGAGAGCAGGGAGAAGTAGCCGAGGGGTTTTTGCGGTATCAGATTGACATTGTTGTTCGGATTTCTTGCAATAAAGGGCCTCCACCCCACACCACCCAACCCCATCCCAGTTTCAGACCAGGCCACTGTTTGGTGGTTGTGGGGTGTGTTGTCCGAACTCTGTGGCCCACACACCTGAGTTACCTGTAGGATGCAGGGAACCTTGATTTATGAGTTTCTGTAAATTGAATCTTATAATACATCAGGACCCCATTTCATAAAAGATATTAGGATAGCAACTTTTGCTGGAATGGCAACTTCCCATAGCAACAGCCAATCAGGAAGCTGGATATCTGTCGTTACTATGACAATTGCCATTCTTGCAAGAGTTGCTATCATATCAACTTTTTATGAAATGGGGCCCCAGAAGCATTGGTTTTTCTTCTGTGTATTTTTTTCTGTATAATTTGAAATATCAAAAGAAAAGGTAGTAATTTGATGGCAAAACAAGGAAAAGTGGAAAAGATGAAAATGGAAGAAAACTGTATCTACATCAATAATAAGAAACTCAGAGGATACATTCCCTTTCATGGAAAGTAAAGAGTATGGATTTTCAGGCTTTTTTCCCTATTGCCAAAATTAGCTGTATCTTTTCTATTGCAATGTAATCAAGGAGTATACAACCAAAACTGGTGCAGAGAATGAATGACTAACTTTTTTACCCATGTCCATGATGGCTAATGCTAAGCTGGGCTGGGGGAGAGTGCACCGGTAGGTCTTGGTAGTCGGTTGGTTCTTTTCAAGTCCAGTCCATACCTGAGTGGACCTCCAACTGCACACTGCCCTCTGTGGTCAGAGTTTGCCACCATCCCAGTGGCCGTAGCATCGCCAGACCTGTCTGCCTGACCAGACCCTTTCCCCGACACTTCTCATTCTTCTTCATATGGCACAATGTGACCAGTTGATGTCGTTTGCTGACTATTGATAGTCACCTGGGGCGATCCACGAGGGGTCGGTGTCATTTGCCCGTTCTTCCTCTGTGGGTAGGAAGGTGGACCTCTTCACTTGGTTAGCAACTTGCTTTTTGCGATGACTTTTAAGTTGAAGTGGGATTTTTTACGTGTGCGAGTCATGATAAACTCATGCACTGGACCTCCATTTAATGTCCTATCTTCTCCCAAGAGGGGGCTGTACGATTACTCTTAATGTTGCTCAGCTAGACTTGTGATTTGAACCGAGGTCATTTAGTTTGGGTGGCAGTTGCACTACCAATTGAGCCAAATCACTTGCCTAATTCCTCGTATAGAAATGGATGACGTGACTAAGATAAACTTGCATCAAAGTGCACTGAGGTAGAGTGGTTTAGGCTGTGGACTTTTTATCAGGGGGTTCCAGGTTCAAATCCAGCCAGGTGCAAACATCCCTGAACGAGATGACATTCCATCCCAATAATGAATGATTATCTCCTAAAAGTGGAGTGATTGGATTGCCTTTCAAATAAGGTCTTTCAAAAATATGTGAATGTTTAGCTAATCTTCTTCTTTTTTTTTCCAGGGTAATAATTCCTCAATGATGGTGATGATGGTAGAATCACAATTTTCTTTCCTGCTTTGAAGAACGAAATATCTTTTAAGGTCATTATTTGCAGGTTTATGAATGAGGACCATGCTTGCATTGTGTGTATGGCACGTTCTGTAATTTCTGTCGTTAATCCAGTTAGCGTCTTTTAATTGCATGTCTGGTTCCATGATGCCTCAGAATTGTGCTAATTGCTGTGTCAAAGTGGGGAATCTGTGATGACACAATTAGGGTTTCACGTCAACGACCCCCCCCCCCCCCCTTCTCTCAGTGTGCATGTAAAGTGATAAGGATTTACTTTCTGAGATGGGGGAGAGGGCATGGCTGTTGTGAAAACTTGTTTAACTAATGCCCCAAACCAATGCAGAGTCACAGAAGTCATAACTTCATTACCGTTCATCAGTCCATGCCAGTTTAACCTAATTTCTCTTCTCTTCCCTCCCCCTTCTCTGCAGTCATGACCAACTGAGAGAATTGTTACGAAGGGGGAAAAAAAGAATGCAAAAGTTTTCTAGAACATGATGAAACGAAACAAGTGATGAGATTTGTTGGTATTCGGGAACAGGGTAGACCACCGGAAGGATATACTGCTGGAAGTTTGGGTGTTTACAAAAGCCTCTTTCACAAGATCAGAGGAGCAAAATTTATTGTTAAATCTTGGGAAGAAATATACCGTTGAGTTTGTGTGATCTTATGCTATTGATTGAAGTCAGCTGGTACTAGAGGTGGCGTTCCACTATAATATTCCATCAGGTTAGAATGTCATGGCACAGGGTCTTGTGCATCTTCAGTGACCAAGCTTGGAGAGAAGCAGAAAAACAATGATTTTATATTGTTGCATTAGCAGTGACAATGTACGGCAACTCACGCCACCGTTAGTCCCATCAATTCAAATTTGCGTCGGCGCGTGCTTGTTTCGCCAAAACAAAAGGACCTGCTTTAGCACGCTAATGAAGGGCATTTTGAATAGCAAATCTGGGTAAATTTGAAGGCTGTAATCTCATCAGACAGAGCGATGCAGAGAGGCGGAGGCGAAACATTTACATTTGAGATTGCTGCAAAATTGTCAAGTGAGTGACATTTGTAGAGAGAAAACCAATTCTTGTTTTCCAGTTCCCCAAGAAGCTGTAATTAAGTTTGTGGTTAATGGCTCATCATGCCTTTTTTCCATGCCCGTGCAGAAACCCGAATGAATTATTCATTCATCCTCGCTTCTTTTCGGGTCACTCGCCCTAGATAAGGGCACTTTTTCCCCTTTATAGCTTTGCCCAAGTGTGAGCCACTACTTTCTTTCATATTTGTCCAGTAATCCTCAGATTTTGCTTACTTAGTGTCAGAATTCAAACAATTAAATCAAGACTTTGAATTCTCATTCCAGTGGTTTTACTTTGCTACTTTTTGTCGAAGGAAGTGAAATAAAGAAAAATGCTTCTAGAGATGTCAAATTAGCCAGAACAAGTTCAGGGCATTATGATTTCTTCCTCTTGACTCGATGGGCATTAAAGGCATAATTTACCATTTGCAGAGGAAACAAAAACCCAGCATTAGTGCTTCAAAATAGTTCTAAAATGTGAGTTAAGGATAGAAACAACTAATGTAAAAAATTTGAACCAGTGTAATCAATGTTAAGTATTGTTAAATATACAAAATGTGAACAATAGTCATAATAAAAATGTTTTCAGACTGAACTGTCTACAGTTATGGTTACATGAGAAAAATAGTGATATCTCCTTATATTTTAGGCTTTATTGCAAAAACTTTATATGGTAGCATGTTTTGTGATACAACTGACCTACACATGTATGCATAAAATGTGATATCTTGAACTTTTTAAAAAATTATTCCTCCCAAAGGTAAACAGGACCTTTAAAGCACAAGGCCAATACTCTAACAGGAGGTTCATTACATTGATGGTGAAATACTGTGATTTTCCCTAATGTGAACGCAGATATACCACAAAATACTTCAAGAGGAAATCCACCTTGAAAATAAATAAACTCCGAAAGAAAGAGAGAAAAAAAGAAAGATCCGTACAGAACATTCAAAGAATGGCAAAAATCGGATAAGAAATAAGAAAGATATGACATTCAGAAATTTCACATTTTTTTTCAGAAAATATTTTTTGACCAGTCCTTATGAATATTCATATGAGTGAGATCATGATGTTATGCCCTCACAGTTTTTATGTATGTTGTATATGACATTTGGAAAAAAAAATATTCTTAGCTAATACAGGTAAAAGCATATTCCCATGCCAAAATATATCAGAGGTAACATTTGTTCTTTGTTTAATATTTTTGGATGGTTTTAAGGCAAGTTTTATATATTTATACATTTTTTATACATATTTTTTGTCATTTCTGTATATGAAATTAATAAGAAATTGTGAGAGTGTGGCATTATCAACTTGCTGATTTGCTGAGCTTGCTGAAATACTGTGGAAGTGTACAGAGAGTTTTTATGATGAATATTTTGCTGAAAACATCAGCCATATCTAGTAAGGTTTCAGAGCATAGTTGGTAATTGATGAAAACTGATGAGATCCAAGTGAGAAATGGGTATTGATGATTGGAAGCAAAAGTTGTGGTAACAGAGAAAAGAATCCAATCAGTTTTTAATCTTAAGTCTTGTCTATAGTCAGAGAAGAAAATTAGATGTTCGTTTGTTTTGTGTTTTAGCTGGTGGATTCGATTTCTCCTTTTGTGGCTGGCATTATAGTTGTGCCTAAAAAGTCTGAACAAAGAGAAGAGGAAGAGGTGTAGTGTCTGATAGAGGGGAAGTGGACGCCTGTTGTGAGAATAACCGCTGGTCCTTGAGATGAGCCTAAGTACTACCGTATGAGGTTTGTCGAGACCGAGCAAAAATCTCGCCATGTAGAGGACTAGTATAGGCTTGCTTGAGAGAAAGAACTCCATGGACAGATTTCGAGAGAAATTTGTCCTTTAGCTTGCTTGCTCCAGAATTTTGATTAGCCAAACTTTTAAACTGATGTCGAAATTGATGGACCTACATAGAGGTCAGCTATATATATATATTACTTTGGTGTCACGAAATGTTTCTGTCAAACATATTCATACCTGTTCCTAAGTATGAGACCTTCTGCATTGACCTACATCTTGTCACTAAGGTAATATGTGGGCTGTTTGAGGAAGATTTAGCAGTCTCAATGTAACTGGGTCCATCAAAATACATGGAACTTAATTCTCCCAGCATGCAAGGTTTTAAAAGGTACTTAAGATAGAAGAAATTCCAGTCAGGTGAAACATGAATGTTATGTAAGGTATAACATTCCAGTGAGATAAAAGAATATATATTGGGAATGATAATGAATGCAATATGGGATGAGTGGCTATTTTTACATCACCTGTATATTAATAGCATATCATATCAAGTAAAAATAGCAGCAGGGCAGTTAAGGCAGAGTAGTTATTTGTAAAATTTCATGCATGGCACATTCAAGGCATAGCGTCTATCGTAAAAGCTATTGAGAGTGTGATACGCTGGAGGACATAGGAAGTAATATACCCATGAAATGGGTTTTAAATCACTGGTAGATTGCAGACGGGATAACAGATGGGTGACCAGTCATTGGTTCCTGCGCCCCTGTATTACCCCAGTCTGTGAATTGTTTTCCCCTATTGTGCAAACAAAGGAAGCGAAATTCTTAGTGCTTGAGTCTTTAAAGGTGCTTCTTTCTTCTTTAAGAATTTCTTCTTGCTGTGTTTCAGTCGGTATGCTGATGTGGAATTTATTAGATACCCCTATCAGTCTTGATTTAACTGCATATAGGGTGCGACAAATCAAAAGGGGCTGCTTGCTTGAGGCAACCTGTATTTACCCTTAATAAGTGTCTTCAAAAATGTAGGAGATTTTTTTTCTTTCTTTTTTTGCCAGTTCTAGTAGTCATTTCATGGCGTATTGTTTCTCCTCCTCAATTGTAATGGGGAGAGGGCTGGGGGTGGGTGGATATGATCAGAGATTGCCAAAACATCAAATATGGTTGATATATTTGTACCAAAGTTGATATCATCATTTGTGCAGCATTGACCTCTTATGAAGCAGGAGTGTGTATAAATATCAAATACTTGTATATCTAATTGTTTTTCATAACAGTACCCAAGCCACTGATTAATAGCATCTCCTCATTTTCATTTGAATCATTTCATGCAGATAATATTTGTTTGTTTAAAGTGATACATGTTGTATTGAAGCACAAGCTGTCAATATGATCAGTAGCTGGGATCAAAACATATATCTAAAGCATCATGCCTTTTATTTGTTAGAGGGTGCCAGAGGATTTTCTTATTCTTTATTGATTATGATTGATTGAGGTTAACTAAGTATTTCTTTATCCCTATATCCCATAATAATATTGTATATCCAGGCACACAAAAAGAACAGTTATAAATAGGGGGACCTCGTAGGGGCTGTTTGTCCTCTCTTGTTATTACTTAGTGATGAAATGTAATACCGCCCTCTAAAAGCTGGTCAAAAGTGTATGGCAAAATTATGTTGTCACTTGTTTGTGTGCGAGTGACTGAGCTCGTATTGGAGAGTTATTTTAGAACTGGAAAGATTTTCATGGTGTGCATTATTGGAGTCACAGTAGGAAACTGATTATACTGCATAATTGTATCTGTGAGTGCATTTGATTATTTGATAGCCACTTCAGGAGTAGCATACAGAATTGTTGTTGAGATTCTGTTCTCAAAAGAAATGCATAGTGCCTTAAAAAGTCAGGATGTCACATGTTGGGATTACACTGATATTATCTGTCAAATTGATAACATTGTACTTGTCTATTTACTTTCAGAGGTATATCAATTCATTTCCCTATTTGTTGATATATCTTTGTCTATATGTCTGATAGACCCTGTTGCATGGGTGGGCAAATCATTCCATTAACTTTGTGTAGTATTATCAAATTATGCAATCACTGTTTATACAAGCCGTATGAAGAAGCAGGAATTATGAGAGCATGTTTGAAAAATGATACAGCTATTAATCATGTCTTGAATTAGATCTATCAGGAGATCACCTTCAAATAACGAAGTGATTAGGCTTCGGCAATGCTATGGCCAACATCATCAAATTTAATTTCTCCTCAAATTGCTCGGACCGTAACCGGATAGGGAAACGGGGGCTTGATTTATTGCGCCTGATAGCCGAGATGAAAGCCGCTCAACCCCTGGCTTTCGAGGAGTCTCGGGCCAGGGCAAGCCCCACGGAGTGTATGTGTGTATGAGGTACGGTGGCGGCATGAGCAGCCCGGCTTTGCGCAATGTTTGCTCTCAAAACACGGCAGAACCTTCTCGCCGGCGGAGTGCTCCTGACGGCTTGTGCCGTAACCTGTAGGGCAAGGCAAACTTTATTGATTCTCTCCTGGCCGCGATGCCGGCGCATATCCACGTCTTCTCTGTTTCCAGTAAATCCCTTGCCTTTCTCCCCCCATATTGTCTCTATCCCTCTGTCTTGTTTTGTGGGACATATGATTTGTCCTGAGATTTGCTAAATTCTTAACAGTCCCTGTTTAGTGGACAGACTATTTGGGATACAAAGGGGGGGGGGGGCAAGAGAGAGAGAGAGAGAGAGAGAGAGAGAGAGATGTGCTGACAAGGACTCGTATGTCCGTGGCATTTATTTCTGTTGTGCCTAACATATGCATCTTGTGGTTTCTTTTGATGTGAAATGACTTTAAAATGTGTGATGGAAGTCATGTATTCATGTTGCATTCAATATATAAGTCATATGTCTCTATTCTTCCATTTGCGTGTGTGTGTATTAGTTTTATGTTTGTTGGTGCGGTAAGCCTTCTTGTTTTATTTACAGTATTTGTGTTTGCATATTAGCGTCTGGCATTCAGTATCATTGATCCCTAAAAGAGAGTAGTCAGATGGATTTTATAAGAGAATCAGAGATGCAAGTCTCACATTTGATGAATATGTTCCATTGTAGCAGGTCATATGTTCTAATTCACCTTCTCATGTTTGTTGGGGGATTGATATTAGTCTCATTTCTATGATATGATAGAGGCTGATGATTGGAGCTTACCGTGGACTTTCGAATTGGGAGAGAGCCATAGTTGTGGGTTTTATGGGACAGGAAGCAGATCATTTAAGGATGATGTGGAATGCAACAGTATTGTAGTGACAGCTACAAGTGTTTAATTGGTCCATTTTGTGAGTGATGAATCAGAAGAAATGTTCAGAGCAATCACCGTGTCATTATTTGTTATCATGTTATCTCTATCAGTATTCAAATGGTTTTGCTTCATAGAGGAATAGCATTGCTGGGGTGACAAGACCTTGTATCTCAAATTTTGGTGAAAATGACCTTTAAAAAAAAATTAATGGTCAAATATTCAGATAAGTGATGTCCTGTCCAAATCCTGGCTGTCTTACCCCCAAAATGAAGCCACTACGGCATGTCAAAGGAAAGGCTGTCTCATTTGATATAGCGCTTTAGTTGCCATGTTTTTTTGCTCTCCTGAACATTTGACATTTTGTGGATATGAGGTCTTGTCGTCTCAGCGACAATAGGCCTATACAAGCCATTGCACTTGGGGAAACTTTATTTGATATTGCTTTTGAAAAATGCTGAAAATGAGGCTTGACTGTGACTGTAACTCTGCAACTTTTGATTTGTTTTCTGGAACATATAACCATGAGTATAACTGCAAAACTGAATTAAGTTGATATCCCAGCATAAGATGAGAATGAAACTATTCATTAAAAAAAAAAACACCAACAGACTCCTCAACATGGTTGGGTAGCTTCTTGTATAATTTACAACTAGAAGTTTCAAGTTAACAACTCAAATCATCTTTTAAAAGAAAAAAAAATGATATAACAAACTGACAGGGGTCTCAGAATGGACAGGAAATGTCTCTTCTTTTGATAGAAAACATTGTGTTTAGGATATGAACTTTACAGATAAACAGTAAAGAAAATGTGTACAGGGAGTAATGCCTAAAAGTATAGCCTTATGTTGTCGATGACAGTTTTTGTTTTGTCTTCAAATTTCTTTGTGATGTGAAGTTGAAGGAAGAGTGACCACCACTTCTGATTGAGCAACCATTTTGTGTCAAATCCCCATTCATGTTTGAAAAAGTCTTTCCTCCCCCTTGTTTGAAAACCCACAAAATGCTTTACAGAAAAAGAAAACACCGTCATAATATATGTTGGTCTTATCTGGGAAAGGTATAATTTGAAATTATGGGATATTTGAATACTTTTTTTTCTCATGAATTTTTTCAAAATGCTACAGAAACATTTATGATGCAGATGTGAAGAGTTTGAAAATAAAAATGTTCATAAAAATGTCATTTTCACATTTTTAGAAAATAAGTTCATGTGAGAGAGAAAATAGAATTTGTTCAATGACACTGCACTCATTACGTAACAACATATTTTTGAAGATATCATAATATACATTCTAATACTTTTCCTTGTCTTTCAGCAACTATAATCTCAAATATATCTCAAATTGTAAAAATGGATTATGTCTCTTTTTGCATTTCCACTCTTCATATGTGTGAGAAAGCCTCAGAATGGATTTATCATGTGTGCCTCTGGCTACGTGACAGATACCATTAGGTATTCCCGCAGTCAGTGCTTATGTGGTTGGTGACCCTTTTTTTTTTGGTGCTTCTTCTTGTTTCTGTTCTGCAGGGCATGGGTTCAATAGGCAGTGACCTGTCGATGGCCAGTCCGAGTGGCTCTGTGTCGCCCCACAACAAACCCGGCTCTCCCTACATGTTCAACCGCAGGCGGCCCTCCATCATGACCGAGCCTCCATCCCTATTACGTAAGTAGTCATAGTGAGGAGGAGGAGGTGATGGAAGCGAGATAGTAATGAATAGATTGGGTATATAGATCACTGAACTCTACTATGGAACGGGCGTAACATGCAGTGCCTTGAAGGTGGCGTTTCCCATTTTGAGACTCCCATTCCAAGTAGAGAGCACGTAGGCCCCTGCCCACTACTGTTTCTGTGGTGTAGGCCAGAGTTGCATGTACTCCTCTTGAGTTGGATTCACCGTGTTGAGAATGGGAGTCTCAAAATGGCTGCGGTAGCTTCATACCTGTACATGCATGCCACTGAACAGTGATACGCGCCAAGCTCAAATAGCCTTTCAGCCACTTTTCAGCGTGTGCTGCACCCAGCGTCCCTTCCATGGTAGAGTTCAGTGATTTAGATAGACAGAAGGTGCATTCACATCGAGGATAGAAACCGTGGTAATTCATGTGGTAATGTGTAATGTGAATGCAAATATACCAGAGAAAGGATCACAAAATACTGTGGTATTTCAGATAGTAATTCAAACTGGGCATGAAATACATGCACAAAATTTGAGTGATGAATCGTGTCACAAAATACCACTGATTGTACAACGGTATATTTCTTATGTGGTGTGACACACTTCCTGTCTATTCCTGGTAAGAAATATGTGTATGCACAGTACTTTCCAGAAATACCAGGGTATTTTTTTAATGAAAATGGTACGAAGCAAATTACTATGATATTTGATATCACAATATGATTCAAATGTGAACACACGTAAAGAAAATGAAGGAAATGTGTGAGAATTAGTTTTAGCTGAATATATTCAAGCCTTAACCTTAATCAAGAAAGCAATAATGGATTTATGTAGTTCAGTGAATAGGCCTAGATGTAAAGAAAAGGAGAGAGTTGTAACTGTTACACTCCTGTACATATTTTCATTGATTATTAGGGAGGGTAACAACTCATGTGGCTGTTCATAATTCCCTTTTAGCATGAAACCTTTTTGAGGCAGAAAACAGCAACTGGGGCTATTGGAGACTTCATGCATAACACAAAAACATTGCAAGGTATATTAGGACTTGTACTCTGGCCTTGCATTTTATCCTTTGCACTTAGTACACTTACCTGCTACACATCAGGTAATCTTTCAAAGCACTTGTCATATTTTTGATTTCATTTCTTAAACTTTAGAATAAAAGTAGAAGTGCCATTTGTGTGAGAGGGATGAGTTGTCATCATGTAAGGTGTGGAAGGTGAGAAGAGTCCAGACCAGATAAGGATGCGACTAGACAGGAGGAGATCAGTTAAGATTGCTATGCGACAGTCTCCAGTGCAGTTCTCAGCTAGATGTACAATTCTTCCGTTTCAACGAGTTAGCATGGCTCGGACACAGTCAATGGCCGTGCGTATTGCTGTTTGATGATGTCAACAAACCAATCAATGATGAGATCAAATGTCCCATGGTTATAGAAACCACCAATCATATCATTTGCATGTGGAGGCTGAGAAAATAAACTAGATTTAAATTATCCAATTGACATTTCTTTTTTTTTTTTGGGGGGGGGGGTAGGGGGGAGGTCATTTGATTTAAAATTTGCCCTGGATTTTGAAAGGGCTATTAGCAAGAAAGTAGAGTGATATTCAGTGTGTGTAACAAAGGGTGTATAACACCCTCTTCCCTTTAAAAACGGGAACAAAAAATGAAAAGGGAATAGAGAAAAGTCCAGGAGGACCTGCTGTGTGCACTTTTATGGGTAGTTGCCCTCGTTTTTTATTTCCATGGGTATTCGGGACTTGGCGAAGATGAGGCAATCCCGTCCGTTGCTGGCATGAATATTTCAGTGCCGATGATTGTGAGATAGGAATGCCCATTCTACCTTCATTAGGGGATACCATTAAATGATTAGAGACGGGATACGCTGAGGTGATAGTCGAGGGAAAGAGAGAGATGGAGAGAGAGAGAGAGAGAGAAGAGAGAGTTCGTGAGTCGTGCACGGATATCTGAGGGGGGAGATTTTTGTTAATAGACGCAGTATGAAAGGGTGATTGATCTTGAACGCATAACCAAGGATACCAGTAAGAAGGAATAGAGACTTGCGGCAGGTGCGGGGAATAATCAACGTTTTTCTCTAAATGCCAACGTGCAATCACCTTCACTATTAACAACAAAATAGAGAGAGAGAAAGACGGAGAGAGTGAGTGAGGTAGAGAAAAAAAAGACGTTTTATGAGAAGGGCTTGCTTCTCAATCAAGATACTGAATAATGAATCACCCCTAAATGTAGGATCATCCGTGTTTGAGGTTGATGAGCTAAATGAAAATCAATTCTACTTTGTATAAATGTCAAATTGATGAAAACAACCTTATATGTGAGATATTTCCAGTCCTGTGAAAGAGTAATTCTCGTAGCTAGGAATATACCATGCTACAAGTTATTAGACATTCAAAAATCAGTGTTTGGATTTTGTTAAACCTCAGATTATGAATTATGGTTCTGACATCACGTATGTAATTTACTATCTCCATCACTTCGTACTTTGTGCACAGATTGATGTAAAATTTGAATACTGGCATGTGAATTCTGTGAGTTTTGTATCATTTGCAATCTTGATGTAGATAAGACAACACACTACTAAACCTAAGGGCATCCTGGTCATTTGTGTGGCCTTTTCCCCTGAAATTTATTAAATGAAGTTTGTTTGATACCAGAAAGAGAAACAACCATGAAATCCATTGCAACCCTGTTTTGTTGTTAACAGTTATATTGCTAATGAGAGAGAGAGAGAGAGAGAGAGAGAGAACACATTTTGAGTGTTGTTCTGCAAAGAATGTTTATGCATGCTGAGGTTTCAATGTCAGGAATTCTGTTTCTTTGTAAATGTGTCTAAGAATAAACAAAGGGGAAAAGACACACCCCAAATTAATGTAGGTTAGTTTGGAATTGCTCTTCTCTTTAGGAGTAGACGTAGTGGATATAAGGATTGTTAGTCAGTGTCTAGAAATAAACAATGCCTGTATGTGAATTCTAGCTCTGTGTTAATCGAGAAAACAGGTGGGGGTTGGGCATTTACTTAGAGTTGGTGATGTCATGCCACAAGAGGGCACTCTTCAGTGAAAGTGATGGCTGCATATTCCTTACCCCCTGACAGTATCTCAGCTCCTACCTTTCTGCAAACTTTACCACACACTCTGCATACCTTGAGACCATTTTCCCATTCTGTTTTCTCTCCTTTGCTTCCCACCCTTCCAGCGCACAAACGGAGGAAAGCCCCCGGAATGTCGGTAAGTGCATCTCTTCTGTTATCCGGTTTGAATAAAATACAGTTAAACGTGATTACGAAAGCATTTTACTTTTCTTCTGTTGATACAAGTCAACGCGACCTTTGGCTTGTTTGAAAAAAGATGATAAATGGAATATGTTTTCCGTCAGATCGAGCGCATCGTGCAGCCAGTTAGGCTGGGATGTGCTTTGGCTGTGTTTGTTTGGAAAAGGCGTGAAGGAAGCAAGTTGTGGATGTCAAATACATCGGATATTGATGTGTTAAGGGAGAGAGAGTTTGAGTTGGGCAGCAGAGGATGTTATGAATCGAGGCAAATGTAATGATTTACTATTTTTCTCAAGTCAAAATGAGTATACGGTATTATGATTTTAGCGATACCCAGATAGAGTGGCGCTGTTTATTTGTGTATGAGCGTGATATAAATGTGAGATTTCATGTTCGTGTGAGTTATATGTTAGGCAACAGGGAGAAAGGGGGGGGGGGGTAATGTTGGGGCATGGGATGTGAGTTGCATTAGCAAAGATTTAGTGTTGATAGGTGAGTACTGTGTCCTGCTAATAGGATGGGGTGTAAACAAAAGTTTTCAAGCTGTGATGGGTCCTGCCATCTGATATGGTTGGGAGGAGGGCGCTGACAAGATCAGTCCCTGTCTCATTCAAGTAA
Source organism: Diadema antillarum (assembly GCF_040938485.1). Lineage (NCBI taxonomy): Eukaryota > Metazoa > Echinodermata > Echinoidea > Diadematoida > Diadematidae > Diadema > Diadema antillarum. Next base: position 49,904 of record NW_027272033.1, on the reverse strand, counting down.
AGAAACAGGTCTAAATGGAATCAAATTATATCTCCCTTTCTTCAGGATGTATGATAATGTCCATACAATGAAAGGATAAGGATCAGTCGATTCCAATGAAACGAAACCTGCTCCAAATAAGAGCTCTTCCCTCTTTCTCTTCTTTGTTCCTTAAAGGTTTATGTTTATTTCTTTGCAATCACATTCCTATTTTTAGCTTTAGATTCAGGCTTATAAGTTGTAGATTCTACGAGTAGATAGAGGTTGAGTATAAGTATGATTATACAGAGTGTACTTCTTTGGTGGTTGAATGCTCATGTATGTGCTGGAGCAAAGAAGGTGAAGGTATGTAGTCACTAAGGAAAAGAAAGACAGGATTTTCTTCTTTTTTTGATAGTTGATGAGGTGAAATGACAGCACAAGAAGTATGGAATAGGAAGAGAATGGCCCTTGAAGAATGCTCATTGTAATGATAGTATTAAAATGAATGGAGGGATGAAACAGAAGAGCAGTTATGCAACAAAGATGGAGATCTTTGGTGTAGAGGAGGTAGTAGTGTCAAGGTGTCATTGGAGAGAAATGGCCATCGATTGGTCTTTTCACTCGCCCATTCAAAGTGGAAGTAAAGACACTTTGCAAGAGCTCGGGCGGGGGGTTCCTGTCCGCTTCCTGCCGTGCAGCACCCCTAATTAATGACGTTCATCGTTAAGGATGCGAGCGCGGAGAGCAAAGTGAAGGACAGAATCCGTGGAAACAAAAACTAATGATCTTTGGAGAGATGGAGGGGAGGGGGGAGGGACGGAGACTGTGGTTGATTCTCATTCTCTTGTTACCGGGAGGGGCTCAGGTGCTGGGATGCTGTAATTGTTAATGGTAGCACTCTTAATGAATAAATACTGGTGTGTAAAATGTCCCCCCTCATCTATCTAATTACTACTTCTGACTAGGTCAACTTTCATATAATGTTCAACTCTGTCTTTTCTTTCCGTCTTTCTTCTTCAAAACCCCCTTCTCATTACTAGAATACTCCATTTTTTGCTTATTTGTTCAGTGACCTACTAAGCATTGCGCAGTTACCACAATTGGCTAATTTACGTCATGTATGATGCTCCTTTCTTTTTCATTGTGATGCAACCTGCTTGTAACTTTAAATCTATCTCTCCTCTTACTCCCCTCCTTTCCTGCGTCATTAGAGATTGTGTTTCGTACGTCAAAAATGAGCAGATTGTGTTTTTTGTTTGTTTGTTTTTGGGGATGGGGTAGACAAGGATTGTATTTTCATTGTTGTTGTTCTGTTGTTTACCACAAAGTGGTATGTGTGTGGGGGGCGGGGGATAGGGATGCTGATTGTAAAATTGCACAAAAATACCCGGGATGTCCATTGTAGCAGTGGTCACTCTCGTAGATATGCCTAAAAACAGTAGACCAGTAAATCTTGCGTCAGTTTTGACAGTACCTCCCCAAATTGGCATGTGTAGTTTGATGTAGTCTCTTGCTGGTGTGTCTTCTCCATTCTCATTCTCGGCAGACAAGTTTTTTCTTTTCAATGGAGAATGCAATACTGTCTTCTCCGACAGACTTCTGAAAGTGGTTCACGTGTGTATCTCGGCTAATAGCACTCACTCCACAGATCTGGTCGTAATCCCTCCCCCTTCCCCCTCCCCCTTCCCCTCTCCCTCCTACCTCATTAACTAGGCTAAAGTTGCAAACTTCCTGAAGTTTCCCCCTGACTGTCAAGCGCACTGCAGAATGCGAAGGTCTGGAGGATTTTGTAATTGTGGCCAGAAATTCTCGGACGGTGTGCGGACGGAGCCGAGCCAGCCGAGCCCCCGTCCGATTACTAATCAGCCTGCGCAGGAGAAAACCTCAGTAGGCGAGCTGGCTGAACTGACCGGTTGCAGCTGAAAGACGGCAAAATATTCCTCTCTCTCTTTCTCACATATTCTCTTGCTGCGGACTACTGGCCACAACATTCAGGAGACGATTTGTTACAGCATAACACCCCATATCTAAATTATCGTAGGTAGCCTGCTCTCCGCTTCTCCTCTATCCCCCCCCCCCCCACCACCACCACCAATCTTGCCAGTGGAATGCACACAGCTTCAGTATTGAGTAATCAGAAGAGTGGAATCGTGATTATAGGCTTTAGCCATTGCCCAGTTGACATCTTTACATGTGGGCACCATGTGGCAGGGAAACCCGTACTCCGTGTGCTGTCGTCCGCAGCTTGAGCAGTCTCAGTACCTATCGATTAGGCGATACCCTCACTTGGCCGTAAGTAGGAATATCAATGGGGAGTATTCTCCTGTTTATCTCGCCTGTCTCTATCATATATTCATATGTCACGTATGCCTCTCTCTCTCACTCTCTATTTCTATATGTTTCTCTTCATATGCTTCTCTTTATCTTTCTTTTTGTATGTCTCTCTTTCTCCCTATGTATCACTATCACTCAATGTGTATCTCTCACTCTATTTTTTTTTCTCTCTCTATCTCCCTATTTGACATCTTTCTATATCTGTTTATGTCTCTCTTTCTCCTTATATATCACTATCACTCAATGTATATCTCTCACTCTATGTATTTTTTTCTCTCTCTATCTCCCTATATGACACCTTTCTATGTCTGTTTATGTCTCTCTCATTATTTATATATTTCTCTCTATCTGTCTCTCTCTTTATATACCTCTCCTCCTCGTTTGGGGGGTTTCTTCTCTCCTTCTTGCTCAGCCCTGCCCCTCTTTCTTCTTTATATTCCCTTTGTCTACAATTGCTGGTATTGATCTGCATATCTGATGCACTTTGACGATGACAAAATGTTTTCTCGGTGCCAATGTTCTATTGCTTGTAAATGCTCCTGCTTTTCTACATTCCGTCAGCTGATTGCTCTGTGTGTTGACTATGTGTGCAATTTCAGACAAAACAGCCATTATAATATAGCCTCAGCTTCAATATGTTAAATTTCTGTCACAATTTCTAATTCTATTTTCCGATGGATCTTTTCTCTACTTTTTAAAAAATCTATAACAATATAATTTTCTGTGGTATATCTCCATCAAAATAATGATCAAACGGATGCAAACATAATTTTCAGTGTAAAGATTTACAGTATGAAAATTTGAATAAAGTGAAAAAAAAAATCCTTCCCTGTGTGAAAAGAAAAAAATATATATGTGTTATTGTCAAAATTCTAGAATAATGCAGCTTTTCGATCTTTGTATCTGTATGTTATTATTTGTGGTTAGATATAGTTCTGAATAATGCAAATTAGTTTCCTTTGTAATCCGTGAAATCTGCTTGCTTGTGCTTAGGCAAAAAAAAAATAGGGCAATTGTATCACAAATAATTTAAACTTGCCTTAAAGACGTGTGATCTGTGGTAAAAGGGAACACAAAGATTCTTCATGCCAGTTGTGTAGATTTTAGATTGACTATTTATGGAGATTTGGAAAGCATACAGTGGATGAATATGGGTTTTTAGCTGCAATTTTTGTGTCAATGTAACTCTATTGATATATGTGCATCAGTAAGGCAGTCTATACTGGCATTATGAGGGTTAATCTAGCAAAACACCTGCAAGTTTAGAAGTGATCAAAGTGCACACTGTTTCACCTGCTGTTGTTACAGGCCTGGGAGACTGATGGATAACAGGGCCAGCTGTGTTTTGGTTCTGCACACAGAAGGTGGCAATGATTCCCCCCTTCTCTTCCTTTCTCACTCCCCCTTTTTTTTAACCTCTCTCCTGTATCCACCCCCCCCCCCCTCCAAAGTTGGCAGGGGTATTCCCCCAAAAAACCCCACTGTTTTGATTTTTGGTAGCATTCACTACTACCCAGGGCCTAGCCGAGTCTGGCAGCCTAGCCGGTGACTGGTGCACCTGTGTCGCTGTGTCTGACACGCCTCCTCCCCCTCATCTCTCTCCCCCAACCTCTCCGCCAGGCGAATCTCGGCCCACCTGCCATGGTTTCCAGGCGACTCTATTGCTATGTATCACATGGCATTCCAACCATGCGAGACCTGATTGTCAATTTCACTTGAAACCCACCTGTTTCATTCATAAAAAAAGCACACACACGCTCACACACTCACACACTTACACACACACACTGTCAGCTACTCCAGTACACATGTGCACAAGTGCTCACATGTGGTACAAATAGAGCAGATTGTAAAAACATGTCATGCAACACCATGTGCTCAAGAGTAGAAGATTAAAGGCTCTGTCATCATTATGACTAGATTCAGTCTTAAAAGTTCTCCAAAGCAAGCAGTGAGAGAATCAAAATAATTTTTCCTATAATGGATGAAAGTCCAAAGCAATTTTGGAAAACCGTTATGACGAATTTTGGAAAACCATTATGACAAAGTTTACATTTTAGTATGTGTACACAGTAGTTGTTTCAGACATGAACTTGCACAACACATAAGGATAAGCACAGATTAGGTTTCTAAGCCATGAAGAAAAGTGTGAATTGAATTAAGATGTAAATTTTAAGCTTAGCAACAAGAGAAACAAGTATGTTACTTTAATGAGTATATCCCTTAATTCTGGAACTCTGTTTCTCTCTTTATAATACCCATATCTGTAATGTTGAGAATTGATGATTTGAAGCAGGTCTCTGTACTTAAAGGGGATGGTTTAATGTTTCCAGGTTAGCGTGCCTGGTCAGTGACGGGGCATTAATCTGCACATTACTTGAATATGAGACCGTTCTGAAGCAAATAATTTTCACACAACAGTAGATATATAATGTACTCTTAAATGAATCCACAAGGATTGGAACAATCATCCCTCAGCATTCCCACTGATTCCCACTGATCGGTTACTAGCCATCCCCTTTAAATATTCTCTGATTTCTTGTAGTCACCCCCTCCCCTCCCCCCCCCCTCCCATGGAAAGGCCGTGTGTACTGCACAGTCAATCAGTGTAATTAAATCTCTATCAGTTTCCATGGGGAAATAGCTAAGTGAAGCTTTGCATTGACTCTGTGGTGTCTGTACACAGTAAGAAAACAAGATGCAAAATGCACTTCTCACTGTGTTCATCTTAAGTTAGTCACATAGTTTTGGAGAACTGTGGACAACAATATGCTACAATTCATAATGCCCCTTTGGATGACAAGACTTCATATCTCAATTGGCATATATATGTTTAAAATTCAGCCTTACTCAATTTTGTGTATCAAGAATGCTTATTTGAGTTTTGAAACATTACAATTACTAATGTTATCCAAACAATGTTTTTTTCATCATTTGACATCCATCTAGACATTTTTTTTTCTATGTTGCAAAAAAGTGAAACAGTATTTTTGGCCTCCTGAAAATTCATGAATTTTTAGCCAAGTCAAAGTATTCATGGTTTCATACATCAAATTGTCTATTATGTTAATCTATCGAATCATTTTTTTTTTTTTTTTTTTTTTTTTTTGGGGGGGGGGTCTTTTTGTCTTGGTCATTTCCATATGTGAATGATAAGAGTTGATAAAGTGCATTTTCACAGTCCTGCTGCACCCATCCCAGAAAAAAAAAAAGTTAAAACTGACTTAACAAAAACCAACTGTTATCTCATTGTGTGGGGGTACCGTATGCCTTGCATCCATCCACACCAACAAACTGCCTTGCCTAGCTGGGCAACACGCTGAGAAGTTAGGCGACCGTTGAGATTAGAGCAAAAGTTCATTGCCCTTCTCTTGAGTGGGATTTAATTGTTTCTCTCCCTCTTGCCCCCCCCCCCCCCCCTTTGTGATTCTGTGGCTGTCTCTGTGTTATGATTCATAGTGAACTATTACTAATAGGCACTGAACGCATATATGCTGTAAACAAATATAAAGCAGGAAGGATATATTTTGAATGCTATGAAATCAAAGGTATACGCTGTCAAGAAACAAAGTAGGAGGGATGTGTGTGAATGCTACAAGAATTGAAGGCATACACTGTGAACAGACGTAAAGCAGGAGGATTTATATTTGAATGTGAAGAAGTTGACGCACCGTGTAGCCAGTGTGATCTTTCTTGGTGCAAGACAAATTTTTGATACATGATTTTGGAGTTTGCATCGATCACAAGCAGATACGTTGTAGATGTGGTGTGTTCAAAGTGTTTTATATGGCAAGGCTGCGTATCTTCTTTCTTCGCAGATATGGTTCAAAAGTCCTCTCGAAATAGAAATCTTGACATCTTAAACCAGTATTTTGATTGAATCTGACAGATATCTGACTTGTTTCCTTGAATTTCACTCGTTTTCCTCATAAGAAGAAATCAATGGGGGGGGGGGGGGGGAGATGGAATGCCTTAATGCATTCTGTGGTTGGCACTTGCCCTTTCAAAGCTATCCTTCTGCACTCAAGAGGTCTAGGCAGTTATGCATGCTCAGTTAGAGTAATACTGCATGAATCCAAAGAGTGTTAAGATCCAATGGTCAGTTAATTTTGGGGCTAAATGTACTAAATCTCAAAGTGGGTTATTTTTTCCTGAGATTCTCTCTTTCCATTCTTTTATGCCTTCATCTTCTTCCTCTCCTTCCCTTAGCCCCCCGACCCCCCCCCCCCCCTTTCCCTTTCCTCACCCGACTCTCTTGTCTCAAATAGCACTGATATTTGTTTCGTAACACTGTCCAAAGTTTCTGGCACATGTACCGTGTGTACAGCCTTGTGTCACTGTTAGATTGCCGCGGGCCTCGATGACAACGAAAATTTCTCCTTTCCCCCCTCGGTAGAGTGTGCTCCCTTCCTGTGCGATGGCTTACCTCGCATACATGTTTTCTTCTCTCGTGCCAGTCAATTATCACAAATTTCCCCATCCCTTTTCCCCCTGCTTCTGCCACGAGGCGGTACGACTACAGGGTCTGAAAAAGAGATTGCAATTTTCCCTGCCCTATTTGTGCCAAACGGGGGCGATTGTTTTGCGTGTGTAACGAGATATCAAAAAAAAAAATGGGCAGTGGATCTTCAGATTGTGGCTGTTCTCTTCCGCTCTCCCTCTCTCTCTCTCGCCTAAACTCTGTCTTTTCACTTTCGTCTATTTTCCGTAGTCATTAAGGCTCTTCTTGCGTACACCCCAGGGATGTTTTAAAATCGCGGCTCCATGAGTAGCTGCGCGTGCATGCGGCGAGGCGATGGTTTTGCTATTTGCCGGCCGGAGTGCCAAGAAGTGAGGGAGTGCTGTGGGGTGGGTTCGATGCCATTGCCCCGTCCCCGCATCCCTCCAAAATCGATCTGTGAATGAGGAGGGTTTAGCGGGGAGGGGCTGTTAGATGAAGATGGGGGACCTGACAGAGGTTGGTATAAAGACACCATCAAACTGGTAAGGAGGCTACCCCTCCTGTGCCATCCATTAACCCCCCCCCCCCCCCATTTTTCACCATATTTCTTTTGAATCGAGGCAGAATTATCTGACACAAAATTCCTGCTGATCCTTCCATTGCAGTTGACAGAGTACTATCAAAGTGTATTATTCATGCTTTTTCATGCATCTTTCTTAGAATAGGCATCTTCTTTGACAGGTTATAGCAATATAGATGATAGGACCAACAAACATATTTTTGTCAGGTTTTTTTTTTTACTGTACGTTGTTTTTCCCAAAAGAAATGATTGCAGGAATCTGTGTGTGGATTTGTGAAAAAGCCTGTATGAGTGGTAATCAATTTGGCATACATCAAAACTTGGTGACAAGTGAGCAAATTGCCGAGTGTCAGTAAATGATGCAGCTCAAAGATTTGGTAGTCAGTGAAAGAGTAAGACAAGAGGGAGAGTGATGGAGAAAATAGGATAAAGGGCAGAGGAATGAATCAGAAAGCTAGGGAGGAGAAGGATGAGAGGGTACTTAATAAAGAGGAGGGGAGGAGGAGATGGAGGAGGAGGAGGAGGAGGAGGAGGAGTAGAAGATGGAGGAGGAAGAAGAGGAGTTGATGAGAATGATGATGATGTAACACCGCGGTGGTGGAAAGACTGATATTGGATGATCGTTGTATGAGTCCTTATTAGCTGATTATTGGTCCTCTCAGAGCAGCTGGTGCCCCGTCAGGTATCCAAGGACAGGAGCCAAACATGACAACCAACCATCCCCTCGCTTACCGCATCCTCCCTCTTACCGCATCCCCATGGAGGAGCACCGATGAAAACTATGAAGATTCTTCTCCTTTAAATACTCCTTTTGAAGCTTTCAAGCATTCATCTCATTCATTTAGTATGTGTGTTAACATTTAACTGACCTGTTTTGCATTTTGTAGGTTTAAAATCTCGGGCATGGGTTGGGGAAATGCTGAGAGAACGTTGTGAAAAGCTTGTATTTTTTGACCAGGTATTGTAAATTTGGTAGAATGTGTTGGGACCGTAATGTCACTGCATGTAGCCAACTCTGGATGAAGCTGTAATGGGCTTAACTTCAGTAAGTTGTAGTAGTTTGGAAAGACTCCATTGATCTTCACTGCATGTACTTTTTAATCTGTGTGATGTAAGTTCAAACACATCACCCTCATTTCTTTCCATATGAAAAGGAGCCAGGGGGTTACCAATAAATTTTTGCGTCTTTTTTATGTCACAGAATTCAAAGAATTTAATTTGTTCACATGGGAGCACGCACCATGTAGCAGATTGAGCAAAGAACAGAACTTTGATAATGTCATATGTCTATTCTTGTTGCCTTCTTCATCTTTTTAACAATTTCATCTCGAATCAAATTCAACATTGGTCGCTTATTTCAGTCAGTGCTGAAGCTAGTGAGCCATAGAACTGAAGCTAGGAGACTCACACTTACTGCAGTCTAAAGCAGTTGGATGGGGTCACTGGCACACACTCCTCAGCACTTGAATTTCGTGTAATTTCTCCAAGACAGTAATCAATCGGTTTATTTGATTAGGGCGAGATCCATCACGTTTTGGAGAAAGACGAGCGCCGCTCATTCGGATGTCGGCATGCGGGGCACACTCGCGCATCCTGGGAGAAAAGTGCAGAAACAATCTATCGGATTTCACTTCAGTTTTACCCTCCCTGTGATATATGACATTACTTGTCATAACCTGTCAATCACACAAACGAGACATTTCTTCCTGGCTCTGTACATTTCTCTCCTTATAATTCCCTTAAGAAGTAAATGAAGATTTGGAATTCCAGTCAGTTAAAGCTCAGAAAGAAACGGCATACGTGTAACTCTGTTATCAATTTATCAGCTAAAATGAGGTTAATTGGTAGACACGATGAGATGCCCAAGTTCACTTGAAGTGTAAGACAAAGTGAGGTTCGAAACAGCTTTATGTTTTGGGTGTGAAGCGGGTTTACACTTCACTGTATAGATAGCCTTGTTCATGTGACACGCTCTTCTTATGTAGGTCACTTATGCGTCTCAGCAAGTGTTCGCCCACTGGCTTGAAGTGGAGTGATGGTACACTGCAGTACCACACCCCGCTGATAGCCCCACACATTTGATTTTGTGTGTGCTAACGGCCAGTGTCTATTGATAGTCCCGCACATTGAATTTCTTGTTTGTCACTTTTCTCCAACCCCTTGCAGGTGTATTCTCCAGGTGCAGAAGATTACCATTCAGACCCGACTTATTCATCAGCGAAACCTCCCGGCATCTACCCGGAATATTTTATGGGGGGTAAGTCTCCCGTTCTGCTCTGCCGTCTTCTGCACTTTGTGCATCCCTTCATCTCCTTTTCTTTCTCCTTTTCCCTTTTTCTGTAGTACTCTGCCTCTCTACCACTGTCTCTGTCTGACATTCTCTCTATCTATCTATCTATCTTCATCTTTTTGTCTGTCCATCTATCTTCCTCTCTCATTCTCTCCATCACTCTATCTATCTGTCGTTCTCTTCTTCTGGTCCTCTTTGCATATCTTGATGGAGAGAGACCCAGCATGCACCCATCTCAAACATTACACTATGACGCCATGCTGCTCTGCTTTGACAAAATTGTAGGAAGCTCAGTAATTATGCTCCTTGTACAGGCTTTTCAAAAATACAGTTTTTCATAAGAATCACACCGGTGATTTGCAATGGAACCCCCCCCCCCCAAAAAAAAAAAGAAAAAGAAAAAAGAAAAAAGAAAAAAAAGGAAGTATGTTTTCATCCTTTGAGAAGTCAGTGAACACAAAAAGACACAATATGTATGTGTGGAAATGCAGGAGAAATCTTATCGTTAAGTAAGACACAAGTTTAAATTGTGATTATATTATATATTGTTTCTACATACCTGTGATGTAATGCCAATTTGTTACGTTCTATATAATAATCCTAAAATGCAAATCCTGATGTTTCTTGTTTTTGCAATAATTCCACTGTTTATGATTTCTCTAATTGGTATTTTACTGGTTCAGAAATAGAAGACTCAAATACTTTCCTGGTTCTTGTGAAAATAGGACGAAGCGAAGTTAAAAGGAGATGAGATAGAGTGTCTCATCAGTATGCAGGAGATGATAGGAGGAAGACAATAGTGGTAGTAGTGGAAAATAATCCGCTCCCCTCAAAATGCAAGAGCCGTGAAAGGCTAACCGGCTCCGGGGAGCGAGCCGTGGATCAAACGGGGCAGGTGTTTGGGAGAAATCGCCCCGCGGGACAATTTATTCAGAGGGGGAAGGGAGCCCGAAAATGACTACTTGTTGCTGGAGTGTCTGGCGATGGGGATTTCGCTGCCCGATCGATGGCGTGCGCTTCTTGATTTCAGCCAATTTTCATCGCGAGACGGGATCGAGGGGGGATACGGGGGGATAACACAAGATCATAGTGTTTAAAGAGTGATGCCATGTTGATTATGTGTTTTTTTTTTTCAATTGCAGTAGGTTTGAAGATGAATAATATGCAAAATATATATTCTACTATTTCTAGCACTGTTGCCATGACAACATGCAAAATTCCTTTTCTATAACATCATTAGAGCATTTAGAATGCAAAGGAAGTTTACAGAATGCTTCTAACTATTGTAATTAAAAGATTTGTAAGCAAAGATTGCTAAAAATAAAACATGGTAATCTTAATAATTTTCAAAACATGTCCATATTTGACAATTTTGTCATCCTGATTTTCAAATGAAACATATTTTAAATGAGTTGTTTTTGCCTTCTCAAGCTGTCTTGGTAGTCCAAATTATAGGTCTTGTGATGATGTGCAGCAAATGAGAAAACTCTGTGAATCCAATCTCACAATATATTTCAGTGTGTGATGGCCCATACTGAAGGGCATAATTGTTAAGTTCAAGTTTATTTCCATTCATCATAAATACAACAGACAATTGTTACAGTAGAAACAAATGTAAGGTAGATAAAAATCCAAGATAAATCACCATACACTGATTTGATTAAAGTAAGAAAGGGGACAATAAAAACGAAAACGACAAAAAAACGTACATAAGTTTATCTGAATGGGGGTCAATAGGTAGGAGCAATGAGCCTCATAAAAGGCTGACCACTAATGTAGGTACATCTATGATTTCTTGAAGTTGAGTTCCCAAATTTCAAATGTGAAATGCACCATTGTGTTTCTCTTCTCCGTCCACCAGATGGCTCCCACAGTAGTACGAGTCCGTGGAGCAGCAATGGTATGGCACCGACGTCCACTAGCTTCCACTCTTCCCCATCCGTGTTACATAACTCCGCTTCTTACTCTCAGGCAGGGGAATACTCGTCACATGAACCTATGGTAAGTGACCGGGATGGACAGATAGGCAAGGGGGAGGAATCAATGGGTGGAAGGAGGGATAGACAAGATAGCAGGTATACATTCTCATTGAATATCCATGATATTAAATACTACTGAAATGGCACCTTTCTCATTGGCAAAATACCATGGTAATAGCAACAGCCGTAATTCACTTGGTTCCGTTCTCATTCACAAAATACCGGGATATTTCTGGCCAACAAAGTCTGCCTCTCTGAGGTAAGCACTGCGCATGGGCATATTATCTCTTTTGGGATGAAGACGGGAACTGTGTATGGTCACACAAGAAATACACAGTGGTGCGATCTTTGGTATTTTGTTACACGATTCACCCTCATATCTCGCATGGGCGTTTCATGCAAAGTTTAAATTACTACCATAGATGCCATGGCATTTGGTGATGTATTTCGTGATGTGTTTGCGTTCACATTTATGAAATACTGTAGCATTTCACTGTGAATGTGATTGCATGTATGAACAAATGAGCAAAAGAAGGTTGATAGCCAAATACATGTACATTCAAGTATAAATGTGTGGTGTAAATGATGTGATGGATGACGGATAGATGAGCAGATTGAAGATTTGATGTAGGAATGGATTGATAGGAATGTTGGAAAGGTAGGTAGAAGGATGTGTAGGATGAAGCTGTTAGTAGACGGATTAGTTCTAGGAGGGTCGAGTGTAAAGCCAAAATATAGTTCTCATATGCCTGCAGAACTGTCGCTTATTGCTCCAAAATGTATGCGTGTGCATAAAAAATGTGTGAAATAATGCTGCAGTATCTCATTTTAGTTGGGTAATGATGACAATGCGAAATATTAGCCCAATGGTTTGCTGGAAGTCCACAATCTCAGAGCTTACCCAATCATGGTTGCTATGTAATTTTTCATAATCTATTATCGATAATAACAATGGGGCCACAGCAACATATCCATCAATCTTCCATACCAGAGTGAATCACATGCGGCTTGTTGGAAAATATGATTGCAAGGGCATGATCGATCAGCACATAACGTTCTACCTTCCCACAATGCTGAGCAGGGAGGGCTCTTCTGGAATAAAATTTATGTGCTAACGATCAAAATCATTCTACACTTCTGATCTCAAAATATTAAAAGAAAGAGCTCATCATCCTGTCAAATTGCGTCAGCCGGGTAAGTTTCTTGGTAGACCCTTTTGATGCATAGCAAACAAATTTCAAATAGTGGAAGATGGATTTTGAGCCCTTCTGAGAGCTATAGTGTGGCTTTGAGGATAGATAGATAAAAGTTTGGCAAAAAAAGAAAGAAAGAAAAAAAGAATACAGGAATATATCATACTGAAGGCGGTGGATGGGGAACTGATGATTGTTTGATCATCAAGTGAATTAAATGTAGGAATAGGTGACTCTTGATGGACTTCTGATCTGTGATTACCAGTATGTGTGTGTCTGTGTGGCAGAGAGGAAGAGAATGTTTCTTCCATTTTTATGCATCTCTGTGATGTTACAGCTCCAGATTAAGGTGAACTCCAGAGACCTATGACACGTATCGTGCCCTTCACGTCTGCAAGTGGTATATCATTCATTTTTAGCTGTTGAGAGAAAAAGAGACCAAGAAGGGGGAAGGGGGGGGGGATCAGGATTTAAAAAGAAGAGGAACAAGAGAATTGTAGAAAAAAAAAGCTTTAAGATTAGAAATGGATCAGAACACATAAGAAAGCCATCTTTACCAGTACGTGACTGCTAACGGTTTCATAAATCTGAGAATTCCCACTAACCCAACTTGGGAGTTTGCCTTCTTGCCATGTGCATGAGATCATCAAGTACCTCTTTCCTCCTCCTCCTCCACCCCCCCCCCCCCCCCCCCAAAAAAAAAAACCCGCAAAAACAAAAACAAAATCAAAACTGAATCAAGACTAGTGTGGTAGACTTCTGCACCCAGTCTTCTTTAAACAAAAAACAAACTGAATCAAGACTAGTGTGGTAGTCTTCTACATCCAGTCTTCTCCCAGTATCGTGCAAAAGGTGACCTCAGCAGGTGGGATATACATTGTACCTCAGGACTTTCTAGGAGGTGATGCAAGTGGTGAGGAGAAGAGTGGGACAGAAAATCACATACATTCATTCAAAGCAGGTGATACAAAGACTTGTAATGGCATCCATGAAGTAATGTTATTCATCTAGATGTTAATTCTCGATTTTGGAGATGCTCAGTAAAGTTTTGCTTTTCTTAAAGAATGCATATTAAAACAATGAAATAGGAACCACATTCAATAAATTAGTAAATCATATCAGGGATACTGACGTCAGCGACCATATACAGCAGCATATTTACAGATTTTCTTTTTAATCATTTAAGATAGCAGTGTGCCTATAAATACATAGATTAGTGATAAATCAAATATTCATATATACATATATGTATAGATGCCATATACATTCTCACACATTCATGTATTTGTGTATATATCTCACTATTGAGAAGGAGTATGAACTAGAAAGAAAGCAAGAGAGAATGAGAAAAGGGATTGTTATCAGCGACCCCCATTGATTCAGCGTCTCTCAGAGAACCCCTCATTAACTCCTCATCTTGACTCCCACTTCCTGTTGACCCCTGCCTTACTACCAACTCCCGTTCCCACGACCCCCACTCTTATGACGTCGTCGCTAGTCTGGGCACCAGACCCCAAGGTTTGTTCCCCCCCCCCCCCCAAGTTTTATACGTCCTCAAAGAAAAAAATCTGCCTCTTTAAAGCAACGCTTGATAGTGTCATGTTAAGGTTTTACTTGAAAAGAAAAAAATGTAAATATTTTTCTTTATGGAAGAGATGAGCCAAGTGATAGACTGTGTTGATTCCCTTGTCTGACCTTTTTTAACAAATTCCTACTGCAGGAAATTTTACTCAAACAGAAGAGGGCTCTGAAAAATATTGCTCAAATAAATGAGAGGTACATGCCCTTTATCTGCTCTTCGTATTATCTCTTTATTGGGCGGAGAGAAGATGTACCTCCAAAGAAGTATCCAGATCTATTCAAAACAACAGCGACAAAAATGAATCAGTTTTCAATCATTCATATTCTGTCTGTAGAATTTTTTTTTAGGGGGAGGGGCATGCGGTAATGATGCTACTTAACCCATTTCGTACGGGAACCTGTTGGCCTGCATATTAAGTCTTTTAGAATTCAATATGCAGAGGGTTAAATATGCCAAAGAACATGAACTTTGAAGCCTTCAAAGCAAGCCATGTATCCAAGTAAATTTGGATGTCGCGGAAACATGTGATTGTCATGCTTTCCAAGGTAGAGTAGGCATCAACTACTAGATGTACAGGATAAGTACATCGCACTTGTATTTCCCAGTAATTAACCTGTTGAAGGCTAGTCCTGAGTATACTCAGGCAAGTGGCTATAAGGAACATGAGTTATACCAAAATCAGCCCATCCTCTGTGGGTTAAGGAGAAAAGAGGACCTAAAGTACAGATGAAGAATTTTATTTTTTCAGAGACCGTAGTTGCATCGGACTGCAGTGCAGTGCAGGTCAGTGGAAATAGTAGTAATCAAGAGGTATTAAATTTCACAACCTTTCAAAATGATAGCACTAAGATGCTTTTGTAAGACTTATTTTACTGAACTTGACAATTTTTTTGAATTTCAGGATATTGATCCTCTCCTTTCATTGGTGAGTCTGGATTGCCAAGACTAGCATCTCCTGCTTTGACCTCGGCAACCTCTGTTGGGTCACAGCTTCCTCTCGGTGTTGTCGCCGAGGCGATAGGGGATGGTAAATGAATTAATGGTGTCCATGGGGGGAAATGAAGCTTCATGAAATTACATGGACGAGAAGGGGAGAGGTAGTTGTGTGCTTGGCAACAAAGTTTTACAATGTTCCCAAGAGTCAATGTTTGGAGTTTAGTTGATTTTTTTTCCCCTTCCTCTCTCTCCCTCTCCCTCTTTCTCCACATCACGAAAGAGAAGGTGATTTCATTTCTGAGCTCATCGAGGATGTGCATTGTTCCGCTTGAGAGTACGCTCTGCCACGGCTTGTCCTGAAGATTTCAGTCACGTTATCGTACTGGTTCTATGCAGCTTTTGCGTTGCATGGACAATCATTTTTTCGCATGGTAGGACGGGAATGATCCTATCCTGTACTCATCTGCTTCTCAATATTTTTGTATACATACAGTATGTCTGATGTATGATTTAAAGGCACATCTTCGAAAACAAAGTCCTCTCTACGGACAAGTTTCTGAAGTTACTTTTGAACGAAAGAGTATTAGCTCTGTAATATTTCTTCTCCTTTAAACTCATATATCCATTTTCCCCTAAATGGTACAGTCCATGTGGTTGCTGTATGACATGTGCAGTGACAGTTCTGTGAGGAAAACTTGTTGCAAGACGACACATCTCCTTTCCCCCTCTTGAGCCCTCTGAATGACGAGTAAAAGAGGCCTCGAGCCCATGCTGGGGTGGGGGGAGGCAAAATAAAACCAACCGTGTCTGGAAACAACTAACAATCTCATCGCCTATATTCCTGCAAGCTATGAGAGCAGTAGCTCGAACCTGTGGGGCAAAGGGAGCATTGAGTAACAGAAGATTTAAAGAGAAGAGAGATAGAGAAAAGGACTCGAGGGTTAAAGGAAAGGTAAGCTAGAAGGAAGATCAAAATTTGCATAATTAAAGAGAGACGGAAAGTTTTATTGGCAGACCACCAAGCAGCCAATAATGTCGAGTTAACGTGTCAGAGTCAGCATCCAAATGGAGTTAGTGTCAGTGCTTTACATTTTAAGTTGATTTGCTGACGGGGAAAAAAATGAGGGACTGAGGGAAGGGTAAGATAGTCGGAGAAAGACTAAGTGCGAAGAGAGAGAGAATCGGTGGACCAGAAGTAAATGGAAATAAAAGAAAACTAGAATATATATTTCATTGTCCAGAGTTCTGTTCACCTTGTGTTTGTTTATTGTTTTTGGGGAAGGGTTTCTTAACCTCCAAATGCACTTCTTTTCTGGGTGCCAAGATTTTGCGTGAAGAGCTACAAACCCTCGCTTCGCTCCTGTTGACATTGATGTGTGGCGCGGAATGCAAATTTTACGTAGGCCACGCTTTCTCTGCGTATTAGTGTCAAGAAATTGACAATTACTTATTTTCAGGCGTCAACATTGTTTTGAGGTTTTGTTTTCTTTGAGGTTTTTTGTACTCTTTACGAGGGCCCAGCCCCTCCTAAACTCCTATAATGTTGTCTGTCCGTCCAGCTATTGGTATATTTTTGTTTGAAGTGATAATGAAGAGGAGAGGAGTCCTGATGGTCAATTTTGGTGTCAATCACAAGAGGCGAAATGGATAGTGCGTTGGCATGGAAATGAACTTTTCCAGAACAGAACAGACTTTGGAACGTCGTCGTCGATACGAGCGTCACAATTTTGGGGTGTGTGTTTGTCAACAAAAGTGATCAGATTTAAGTTGGAAGGGAAGTTAAGAGTATCGTTTGAGCTTGAGTGAAATGAAAGAGTATTGAATGTGGAGGCATTAGTCAATAGATAAGATTCTGGTGGTTAAACTTCAAGGATTAGAATGAAACGAATGTGAAATGTATGAAAGTAGAATAAGAATGCAGGAGCCGTGAATGACCCTCCTTGTTTTAAGAATGCACACCTCACAAACTGCTCTGAACACTCCAGATGAGCTGAGGGAGTATGGATGTGGTGATCTAGTTTTGGTTTGCAATAGATTTAAGGTTATGTCTACTGCCTGGAAGGTCTGCACCAGAGAGAATACTTAGAGAATATATTTCGTGATTGACTTAATGAAGAATTTTAGTAAACTCGTACTCATGAAGTGATGATATGAGCTGTACAATACCTAAGGCTTTTCATTACAGTGCAATTTCTCACTATTCATTGTTTCTTTGCCAATGAACAAACATTGTTGGTTTTGTGTATATTGGACACTCCCAAACGACAAAGGAAAGCATAGTATAATTGTTTTTAATCATTGTTTTCACTGTGTGGTTACAATTCCTGTTTTAATGTTTGTTTGTTTTTTTTATTTAAAAAAAAAATCTTAAGCTGAGAGACAATAATGAGATATTTTTCTTCCCTTTGTGGTACAAGACATATTACTTATTTCCACCACTCTTAAGTCATTGCATACTGAAATTGGGTTTAATCCATGCAAATGATAGAAGCCAGAAGTGGAAGGGTTAAGTGTTGAAACCTGTACGTACAATTGTATGACTTCATCTATTTTCAGAGTTACCACAGCAGTATGTCTTCAGGCCAGGACCCCCTCAGTCTTCCTCCCATGACGTCGTTCCGCCCCGGCACCACCAACACCGCCCCCTACACCTCCTCACCGCCAATCAACGGCACGGAAACAGTAATGGGTAAGTGCAAGGCGCGGCCAGCTGCCTACTCATGCTTTACAGTACAGGGCATTGACAAAAGCGAGAACTTTATCCTATTGGTTAGCTTAGGTGGAAAAGGCCCCATACTTGTTACAGGCATGTCCTTATTTGATGCAACATTTGATACCGTGGGTTATCAGCTAAGAATCCATCAATTAATATTCATTTATTTGTGATTTTTTTTTTTCAGTGCTGTACCCTGGGTAACTATAAACTGAGTGAAGGTAATTTTTGATGCTTTATAACCACATTACTTTGTTGTGTTAGGGATTTTAACACTACAATACATGAATGCTGATGCATCAAATAAGTCCCATTATTTAATCAATTCTTTTCTCTTCATGATTACGGTATCAATCGGTATAAAGCGAAGGCCCATTGTGATTAGTCCTCAGATGAAAATAACCAATCATGGGCCGAACTTGTGAATTAAAATGATCTCTTTCTGAATTACTGTCCAAATTATAATAATATTTTTGGAAAAACGCTGTTAGTAGTATTGTCAGTACAGTAATTGTGAGTAACATGTCGTAACAGGAAGTAATCGGCATTGGGATCGTTAGCGGCTCTTTAAAATTTGACCCCCATGATACAACGTAGCAGTATGTATCTGTAAATCTTAAGAACACAAGGTGGCGCTATACAATGCCGAAACCCATGGTATGACGGTACCCTGGTTTATGACCTGGCATATCATTCATTGAACTTGCCCAACAGTTGAATTTGAGATACCCTGGGCAAGCGGGGCAAACAGGTTTGTCGCACCTTGATGTGGATCTGTATAACTTGAATGGAATACCACAGAAGTCAAGTGATCATACACATACAGAGAGATGTGCTGTGCTTTCATTCAGAAGTGGAAACTTCTGAAAAAGAACACACAACAGGTGTGTCGGCAGTGTAGTGGCAACCACCTCTTCCTCCCCCCCCCCAAAAAAAAAAAACAACAACAACACACAAACAAACAAACAAACAAACAATAGATGATGAATGATTTAATAAATGATTATGAATATGAATAGATGAAATTATTGTACACGAATGCATGACTTATATTGTAATGATAGACTAATATGAATTGATTAAAGGGATAAACCTATGAATGAAGATAGAAGGATGGACAGATTGATAGACAGACAGACAGAAGAAAGAAAAGAAGAGAAACACATAAAAGTTAAGAAGCATCCATGAGGAAATCTGGTGCACCATGTTTGTTCCCAATTTACCCCAGAAGGCCATGAATTTCACGTTGTCACTCAAATGCAAAGGCATATTAAGTTTCTTTGATATAATGTCAACTCGTGCTGATATCTGTCATATTACTGATGAAGTAGTATGCTACAGGGTACATAAGAAAAATAATTTTGAAAAGAGAGAGAGCTCAAGCTCGAGAAAGCAAGAAGTTAAGAAGTATTTTATCATTTTCTTAATTGTTATTTGCAGTCATCTTAAGCAAGGTAGAGCTGCTGAGAAAAATTTAATTCGGTCTTACTCATGACCAAAGTTTGCAAGGCACTTTGTCCCATAGGGATTAGGCAGATTCCTTGATAAGAATCATTGCTTCCACTTATTGAGGAGAGCATGGAAGGAGAAAACAATACAAAATGTTACAAGGGGATGGAATTGAAAAAGAATAAGGAATTGAAAATAGAAACAAAAGAAAATGTCAAACTAATTTTGATGGCTGTCAGAATTTCCCACAGGATTAGATTCTGGCAAGAGAAGCGCAATTTTATTGGCAGCGGCGGTCCTTGCAGAGTAGATTGCAGACGAGATCCCCTGCCAAAAGACAGTAGTTGACATGTGTGGGTAATTGGATTAGATTTTTCCTTTTATCATTAGGATTTCTGAACTCTCACTCACACGGAGTCACACTTGTGCAACAAAACTTGGTACCTCGTAGCGACTGGTATCTTGTTTTTACGTACCTTGGCAATTTGAGTATCAAATTGTCCCTTGGTGTATCTACCTGTACCTTCATTTGTCATGGCTTGTGAGAAAAGAGCTGAAATATACTTGTAGATCTACAGAATGATAGTTACTCTGGTTTCGAAAAGAATTTGTATACAAAATAAAAAATGCCCCTGATTTATAGTCCTTATGCTCTCTCATAGCCCTGAAGATAGATAAACATGTACACATATATACATATATATTTGATATAATCTGTCCTTTTTTTTTGTGGGGGTGGGGGGTGGAGGGGGGTAATAATGAGTACCCCTTATCCAAGAGGTAAAGACAATAGACTGAGGAAATCTGATTAGGAAAGGAAAAACACAAGTTTTCCAGACAAACTTTTAAAAGCTTTTCATCTGGACCAGACACGAAACCCGTTACCCATTGAGACTATGAGATCCACCAATCTTCTTGGTAATGCATCGTCTTGCACTATAATTGCCCTGTCTAGCCTTTTTTTTTTCCCTCTGCAATAGTTTTACGACCCCCCCCCCCCTTCTCACTTTCTTTCTTTCCTTCTTCCTCTTTTTCTGTCTGCCCGTCTTTCTTCTTTTCTGTCTCTCTCTCTCAATCTACCTGTGTATTGATTTGGAAATTTTGTTGCCGACAAGTGTGACATGTTACGTTCAGACGGTGATCCTTAACCTCGAGGATAAGCTCAGGCCCCCTAACTATGACGCGCGTTCACACAACGAAGCTTATCCTTAAAGGTAGCTATCTATCCTCAAGGATAGGCTCACTGCCCCCCATAACTACAATTATCTACAAGTTCCTGTCAACAAGTTCTGTCCACACAATGCTTTACTGTGAGTGGGGACCCCCGCAGCTCGTTGGTAGAGCGCTAACCCTGAGATATCTCGTAGATAGCTATCTTCGAGATAACTTCTAGTTAGCTATCAGTGAATGCATCTGCTCGGTGCTTGAACTTGAACTGCGCACTTATCCTGGAAGATAGCCCTCCTCATGGTTAAGGATCACCATCTGAATGTAACTACTGAAGAAAAACACAATATTTGTAAAGATGAATAACACATGATGATTGATATGAACTCCGGTACCAAGACAAAGTTTACAGAAATATCTGACAAATATCTTCAAACATGATGCAGCTTTTATCGGGGGGGGGGGGGGGGGGGGGGGGGGAGTGGGAGCACTTTTCCTGTGTCTTTGGTACATATGTATAATTATATTTATTCATTCATTCGTTTATGCATTCATTTTTTCCCCCCTGCTTTACAGCCAGCAGTAGAGGGAATTGTACAACGAGTAACACGTCGGGCACAACATCACACACGGGGGATGCTTTGGGCAAGGCATTAGCTTCTGTAAGTACCCGAATCTCTACTTACTACCAAATATATTCTGCTGGTAACTATTGCATTACATTTGTGAATGGAGAGCTCAATTCTTCAATGCATTGAAATACAGTTGTTCACTTGGAAGAGGCGCTTTTGTTCAAAGCAAATACCTAACCCTCATTTTTGAAGATTCTGAGCAACCCTCTAGAAACAGGTTTGGTATCAGGCTTTGCTGGCATAAAAAAAAGGAAAAAGAGTAGATTCCCCCCCCCCCAAAAAAAAAATAAATAAATAAATAAATAGATAAATAAATAAAAATAAAAAAATAAAATAAATAAATAAATAAAATAATGATAATAATAAATATGTTTAAAATCACAAGGAAATTCATTTTTATCTAAAAATTGACTTTTTGAAGATCCTTAGAAACCTCTTACAAACAATATTCTTTACAGGCTTTGTCAGCATAAAGAAAAGAAAAAATGTGTTGTTGTTTTTTTCCCCCCAAAAAAAATCAGTCTCAAAATCAGATTTGAAATCCATTTTTATCGCAGCTGTACACCAGTCTGATTCCAGAATGAAAGATTTGAATTTTAAAAATGCTGTGAATTTCGATTGGCATCCTGCCTACAATTTTGGCCCAGGCTGTGAATATACACCAAAGATGGGAGAGAATGCTGAAATAGGCCTATATGCCATCAGAGCAAAAACCTTTTTGGTGAATGTGAAGATCTTGAGCAATCATCTGAATCATCGATGAAGCATAGGTGACTCCGTGTGTGCTGGCTGTGAGGTTCATGACTGAATGATAACTTGGGATGTGGCAAGACAATGATGATGACAGTGTTGGTGACAATGGATGCCTGTGTAGGAAATGAGAGAGGCTTTACTTGGGTTGATAACGGAATCGATAACGATGTTTGATGATGTTTTGCGAAGATGTTGATGGTGATGGTGGTAAAAATAATGATGATGATGATTATAGTGATGATAACGATTGTTTTTGTATTATCATATAATAATTATTGTGTGATGATGTTTTGCAAAGATGTTGATGGTGATGGTGGTAAAGGTGATGATGATGATTATAGTGATGATGTTAATGATTATACCAGTGATGATCAAGGTGATGATGATGACAAATAATCTGACAGAACAATCCAATCCCAAATGATTCCTGATAATGCAATGGATTGATCTCATTATGCCGTCATTTTTTTTTTCTGTAGTATAGAAAAGTTGCATAAAAAATGAATTCTGTGTTTTCTCTCTGTATCAGTGTTTTTTGATGTCATGTCAACCTGAAATTATTGAGAATTTCCCTCGAAAAACTAGTAGTACTTGACGCCACAAGTCTCCAGGCTGTATGCTGAACACAGTGATGGCACATCTGTAGAGACTCACGGCAAACACTAAACAAATAGCTGCCAACTATTAGTAAAATCTAGTAACAATTAGTAATTTCAGCATGTGACTACTGTTTTGGCCTCATAAAATTTTTCATATTAGCATTTTTTTAAATATTATATATACTGTGTACTTCTATGCAAAACTAGCCCACTATTAGTAATTTTCATAAGAATGATTAGTGGATTGTGTACAGACATGCTGGAAGCTCTGCTAAGTGCCCCCTCCCGGCTGGCTAGCTGCAGGAGTGAGGCACAGGATGGTAGGAAGCCAGCCCACTGTGTGTGGCTATGTCTCACTCCCCTTTGAGATATAGAGTGAGCCAAAGAGAAAAGCTTCTGAGACACTGAATGAGGGCAGAGACTGGGAGATGAATGCTGCCATCTAGTGGCGGGAGTGGGCCAGCTCAGCTGCCTTTCTGCCCTCTCTCACTCCCCTCTCCTTTCTAACTTTCTGTTTTCATCTTTCTATCTATCTATCTCTCTATCTGTCTCTCCCTCTCTTTCTTTTTTTTTTCTCTCTCTCTCCCATCTATCCATTTCTGTGATATGCCTACAGGGATTGTACTGGTTACAGGGATTGTACTGGTCTGCCTCCTTTAAACTTCTTGCATATCGTATATTGGTTTATTGTCTTAATTTTGATAGTAGTACCAGTACTATAATAGTTCCCAGGAATCATCATTTCCAAACGACATGCTTCTCTTCTTGTTTCAGTTTCTATCTCTTATCATCTTCTTCTTTCTGTATGTTATGTGATAGGGTGGAGCAGTAATCCTTGGGCAACATCAGAATATTCTATTATAAAATGGGCTTCAGAATCTCTGCAATCTGATTGGTCAATTGTCATGCTTTGATTTTTACTGATCCACACTGAGCCATGCATCAGGTAAAATCCGAACACATGGCTCGAGTCTTGTACAGTGTTGAAGGTGTAACAGACGCATGATGGGGAAAATGGTTGTATTTCATGAATTTATGGGCCCATTCTATACCACAAATGATGCACAGGCCTATTTCCTAGATCAATGAGAATTGGATGCTCTCGTGAAACTTTGGAACAGTCTAAAACCCACGAGCGCAGCGAGTGGGTTTAAACAGTTCCAAAGTTAAACTCATGCATCCAATTTTCACCGATCCACTCTGTCCTGTGCATTGTATGTTATAGCTTCTGACAATCATAGTATTCTATCTGTGTGATCAGTACAGTTATATTCTCGTTCCTCTGGTAATCTTTGAAAAAGATGGGGGATGGGGGAGGGGGGAGGGGAGAGAAGGGAGTGTTCTTTGGGCAGTGCCTATATTCCACCATGAATGATTATTCAGAACATTCAATGTTGCTCAAGAATTGGATCTCAGATAGATCAGATAGCTCATGGAGAAAAGGACTTACCCATGAATAGACATAAATGACATGATCTCAGTGGCATAGTATTTTTTTTTAATGTAAAAAAAAAAATGTGAATAACTTTTTGTCCTCTTTCTCTGAATTCTTTTACAGAGCAGCAATAGGTACCCCAAAGTAGGTTTTAATTCTGCACCCATCTGAATTAATTTTGGCACTTTTTTTTATTGGGGGGGGGGGGGGGGACATAGTTTTCATTCAAGTGTAAAAATAAAGAAATTATGACTTGCAAAGGATATTGATCTTTTGATTCTGGAGTTGTGCAATTTGTAAATGATACCCATGCGATGATGGTTGATGAATATGAATTTGCTGATTTGTACGATTTCAAGACCCTGTGTGTAGGTAGAATAAAACGGGAAGAATGGCGCTTTGCAGTGACCGAAGCCAGTGTTTTGTGACTGTCTCCCACCGATGGAAGCCGAAAAAAACAGCCTTGATCGTGGACAAAAACATAACCAGCAGGATTGGCTAATTGAAGAAAATATCCTCACAACCTATTCCCCCTTTCTTCCTTCGCCCACAATTTACTGATTTACGAGCGGTAGCGCCATCCGAATAAACAGGTAATAATTTTCAAGTCCCTTTGAGGATGCGCTGTGTACTTTGCTTAGGTCCAGGAGTGGCTGCAGTCTGAGCTTCCAGACTCTGTTTTGCTGGGATGCTGTGAATGGAGACCTCTGTGACTGGTTACTATTGCATGTAGTGTGCTACTAAGGAGATACAGCATGTGTGATACTTCTTTGGTACAAGTTAGTAGTTGTCTTGCAGAAGGCAGTGCAGATGAAGAGAGCAGTTAGTAGTAAGAAAAAAAAAGTGAGGTGCGATTGCCAGGGATGATGACCTGTTTTACTTTGTTCACCATCACATAAAAAGTCCTTAGGTAGAGAAAGCCAAACTTGCCTTCATTCAAAGGCTATTTGGGGAGAGTGATCAGTGATCCTGGTCACTTTTCAGATATGAGAACTAAGATTAGAATCTAGTTATGATCACACTTTAACAAGAGTATTGACAGGGATGTTTTTACAGAAAGGAAAGGGACTCTTGTACCAAAAAAAAAAACAACAACAACAACAGCTGACTGCACTGTGGTTTGTTTATATCAGGTACCATAAAAAGTTGTCAACAATGACTCAAATGGGTCTCTTTATCACAGACTAGGCCAGGCTTGTTTCTTCCATTCATCTGAGGGGCTGTAACATGTGGTAGATAGATTAGGGTGTCTCTTTCTTCTCTTTACTTGTTGTTTTCTCTTTCTTACACCTAGTTTTGTGCTCTCCTTTCTTTTTTTCCCCCATCCCTCTTTCTATTTGCTTTGCTTGTTTCTTTCCTCATTAACATTTTACTCCCTGGATATAATGTAATAAGAAATATGGCAGACAGTAATTGGAAACCACCATTAGCTTAATGGGGGTGGGGAGAATTCTACAGGGAGGGGATATCACCACCAGAAGAGAGTTGTTGTTGTTGTTGTTTTGTCTTTGGAGGGGGGTTTCACACCCAGCCGTGTTCGATGTGTTTTCAGCTAGAGTGTCTGCTCATCGCGAGGCGTGATTATGATATGCCTTTAAGAGGACGGCATTTTGATGAGGACGTGATATTGCTGTGCATCTTTGGAAACTGGGTTGATGTCTTCTTAATAATCTCATCACCTCTCCCTTTGCTGCATAAACTGCATGAATAGAAAAAGAAAAGATAAGGAAGAAGAGTGTTTTGATCTTGTTTTGATTTCAGATGCACTTGTCTCGTGCCACGGTGTCGATGCCCCTAGCCCTCTAGGACTTCATTGAGATCTGAATTCTGCATAGACATGAGTCCGGAAGCCCTCGCTCAGGGTCCGCTTCTGTATTTAGCGTCTTGAAGTATTAAAGTTCATCACTCCTCCTACCCTGTTTATACTGCTCAAAAATGCAGTATGAACCGAAGAGACCCACCAGAAGTTGTGCCCTGAATCCTTTCCGCCCCTGTTGGTGAAAACAGTCGGGGAAAACAAGGCACACAGCATGGACTCAGGACAAGCAGGAGTTGAATACTCTGTGTTTGCGCTGGACCGTCTAGCGCCAGCGCTAACACGGGAGAACCTCCTCTGTCGGTTTGAACGGTCGCGGCATGCAAGCCGAAAGTCGTGCCCATGATGGCAGTCTCAACAACACGAAGGCACCACGCTTGAGCCATCTTGATGCAAAGTAAAACCAATTTACGATAGGGCAGCTTTCACAAAAAGCAATTTCTGAATGGAAATTTAGGTGTCTACAGATTAACTATTCTTCAAACTCCTCATCTATTATCATCTTTCCTTGGGTCTGCGAGAATATCTAGTTAATTAGATTCAAGATGGTAATTCAGTCATTTATTTTACCTCAATTTTATAACAATTTCGTTTGTGGTACTACGCCAGGCTGTGTAACTGAAGTATATTCTGGACACGAGTCGGCTCGAGTTGGTCATACAAACATGCAGGGCAGATCTGAAGAGGGCGCACTTCTTTCTTGGGGAAAGGTTTCTGTGGATGTTGATCACACTCTTGACATTGTGATGTTCCTATGTATGGTGTGTATATAACAGATGGTATGTGAATTTCATACCCTAGCCTTTGTTTTGAAAGGGAAAGATCCAAACAACTCTGGGCCCTGTTGCATAAAATTTCAGATCAAACATGAGTCAGAAAATCAAGTGTAAGTCTATAGATACTAGATTCTGATTGGCTAATACCTGACTTATCTTTGATTTTCTGACTTATGTTCGATTGCAGCTTTTTATGCCACAGGGCCCTGGTCACGAACAAACATTTTTCACACATGTTAGGCATA
The DNA here is from genome assembly GCF_040938485.1 of Diadema antillarum. Taxonomy (NCBI): domain Eukaryota; kingdom Metazoa; phylum Echinodermata; class Echinoidea; order Diadematoida; family Diadematidae; genus Diadema; species Diadema antillarum. The sequence goes on along the minus strand of NW_027272033.1, from coordinate 23,023 downwards.
ATGTAGGAACAAAAACAGAAACAAAACAAAACAAAACGGCAAAACAAAACAACTTGTGTTGCTGTACTATCATGACATTATGAAGTAGGCCTATAGCTTTGACTGACCTACAATAGCACTTTTGGCTTTATGTCATTTATTTTTCACTGCACTCCTTTTCCAGTTCTAATCTAGCCATAGAAACTCAGTCATACAGTTTTGTAGTCTCTAAGGATTTAAAAGGCATGGGATTAGATTGGTGATGATGCGTCGGAATGAGAGGAATGGAAGAACAAAACAAAACAACTCTTTCTTCAGCAAAATCACCAGTAATCCCCAAAGCATATTTCTGAAGTTAATTGTGGTAAATATCAGAATATAGGCAACAAAGGACCACATTTGAAGTGCTCAAACCAGAAAAAAAAGAGGGAGAATAGCATGCAGAATGCTTGTTTAATGTGTGCCTTTAAGCATTGAACAAAAAAAAAAGAGTGGGGGGGGGGGGGGAGGTGTTCAGTTTGTGTAGTCCCATCTATATTCGCCCCGTGTGCTGTTGCTGTGAAATGTCAAGGCGTCTCAATGAAGTCAGCTGACAGAGCGGTGACTGATAAGTTCCAGTCCAGATCCTGACAGTACGCTGGGTAAACTGAAGCATTCTTGGGGAGATCCACTTGACTGGGGATTTGGAAATCCAAAAATGAAGAGCCCTGATATTTTCTTTTTTTCACCCTCCCTTGCTCTTTCTCTGTCTCTCTTTCTGTCTCTCTTTTATCCTGATTATTATTGTTATTGTTATTTTTTTTTCTTGCTGCCAGAACTCCCTCTTCCAACCCCACCCCAAACATACATCCTTTGAGTCTCAGTATATTCTTGTGTTGGCATACCTTTTGACTTGTTTTCATGTCAGACTTTCACCTAAAGTTCCATGGATAGAAATCTTTTCTGCTGTTTTGAGGTTGGTTTGGAAATCGGACGAGTCAATGTGGTTCCTTGTAGATTTACAGTTTTGTTTGTGTGTTTGTTTTTTTGCTATTAATGTTGAGGATGAATGATATTTTATTTTTTTTAGTGGAAAAAAGAGCAAAGAAAATGGGATTCCATCAGAACAAGTGCTATGTGACTGAGACTGGGAGACCCTGAACTCGCCCAATATAATCTGCACTGTCTTATGGCGTTGCTTCCGCTGGAAACTGGATACTTCAAAACGAATGATACGTATCAAGGGATAATGAATGTGTTTCGCATATACTGTATACTCAATATATTTCGCAAGGTTTTCAGTTTTCAGGAATTTTGCGAGTTGGATGCTATTCGCAAATTCAGAGACATGCGATAATATTAATTCTGGTACCTGGTACATGAATGTGACATGCTCACATACATTTCTCAGTTCATTACTGTAATCCAAGATCGCAAATTAACCACTCTCAAAGTCAATCGGGAAGTCCCAATTTGCAAAAAAAAAATTGGACTAGCTAAATAGTTCCTATCTGGTGTGTGTGGTATTTGTCTTTATTTTTCATGGCTGTGGCTAAGATATGTGGACAAAGAATAACAGTGATGTCATAGGAGTACCAGGAGATTTCTGTTATCAGAAGTTGAGGAACACATATGGGGTCTTCCACTATTTTGTATAGCCTGATGATATAGTCAGTCGTATATCGTGTCGTTGAAGAGTGGGTCTTTGTATCACGAGGCCGAAGAAGTGGCAGAAGCAAATTGATTTTGCAGTCTCTTCTCGTTACCACCCTGAACTGAAGCGCCCTCGTGGCTGAGAAAATTACAGCAATGTGGACTTTGACTTTGAGTACCAAGCTTCAAAAAAAAAAGAGGAAAAAATGAAAAGAAAGAAAGAATTTTAGGATTTCAAGATTTGTGGTCTTGCGTATCCTCTGTATTGATATTGACGAGAAAAAAAAATTGGCAGTATCAGATCTCTGAAGACAGAAAACACTGATGAAATGATTTCAGTCTGTTTTAAAGTGAGTGATGAGAAATGAGCATTAAAAAGTTCAAGTTTAAGTGTTTTGCTTTACCTTCAATGTTTTCTTTTTAATTTCTAGAACATACTCTTTCTGTTTGTAAATAGAGCTGAAATGTGAATATTGCTTTCCAAGAAAAATATCAAGTAAAAGCAGCACTGAATATTATTAAGACATCTGAGACTTTGCTGTACTACTTTATTATTACTATTATTAAGTATTTTCTATCTTTATTTTTTGCTTTGGGACATTTTATCATTTATAACTTTTAGGCTTGATTATAGGGTCCTACTTGTTTCTCTCTTCCTTATATTTACATTTTCTTTTCGTAAGGTTAGAACATGTTTATTTATCTTCATTGAGGAAACAGGGCGTCCACTTGCTAATAATCTGTATATTATCCTGTAATCAGATTCAATTTATTTAATTAGTTGTGCGAATGGAATGACAATTAGTACTGGAACCGAAAAAAGAAAAGAGTTCTATCTGCAGAGTTCTGGTTGTAGAAAACGTGTCAGGAAAGAAGATATAAGAAATCATGCCTGTGATGAAAATACTGTAGAACAACTAATGTTTGCGTGCATTTTAACTTTGTGAATTTCGCGAGAGCCAAGATTTGCGTAATATTAAAATGCATGCGAAGGCTCTTGTATACACTATATGCATTGAATGCCAGAGGCACTTCACGAAAGTTTCATGCCGCTAAAATATCATGTTTTACAGTATGACTAATAATAGCTTTAAACTTATGGGACAATGTCTTCTGTGATTGACATCCACATAGCAGGAAATGTAGTAGCACTGATACATTGAATAGGAGGAAGAGAGTTATGGAAGCGAATTGCGAACACGCACTCTGTACATGACATTACACATACATACACTCACACACACATACACACACGTCTTGTGAACAACCTTCAGTTGTGGTAGACAGTTCTGTAACTCTGTTCGAGGAAAGTGTGTGTGTGTGTGTGTGTGTGTGTGTGTGTGTGTGTGTGTGTGTGTGTCTTTCCTGTGCAACATACCACCTCCCAGGGGACCGACCCTTCTGAGGAATCGTCAGGGAACAGGAAGTATTCTGGAGACACTGAGTCCCCATGTTCGACTCCAGACCACTTTCTAGTCCGGTAATCAGGAACACGCTGAAGGCCGGTGCTGACCGTAAAAAAAAAGGGGAAAAAAAGATTTTTTAAAAAAAGAGGAAGACCAATGGTTTGTTCTCTTTCTGCTCAATTTACCTTCATGACATTTTCCTGTCTTCCTAGGGAGCTCCAAAAACATGTAAAAGAATGGGGGGGGGGTATAAAAAAGAGGGAGATTCTATAAAAAGAGCTATCAAAACCGATAGCAAGACAGAGACATTGAAAACAGTGTGATTCAAGTCTTTCCTTTCTTTCTTTATTTGATAATGTTCTCACAATAGAATTTGACCAAACTTGTGGTTTAAAGAAAGGCCACATGTTATTGCAATCTGCTGTTTTTCATTTAGTTCTTAAAGGTAAATGTAGGCTCCACATTGGCAGAAATGTTTCGACATATTGATGGCATGACAATCATTGCATTGACATTGTACAGTGTACCTCCAATCATTTTTAGCGCATTCCATTCACACACATGTGCACGCATTAGGTTTGAATAGTATTTGATTTCAGTGAATTTTCCTGCGAAAAGCATTTCAATGTATTCAAATTTTGACTGGCATAAAGGGTCATTTTGTGTTTCTATAAGTTTACTAAAGGTTTACTGAAAAAATCTACTTTGTCCAGAGGCATTGGTTAGTTGTCAAATATGCCATTTACTGACCGTTTTGTTGTTGCATGGTAATCTGGTTTGAAGCAAAAATCAGAAACAAAATGCCAACTGGCATAGTTTAAGCCACAAATGTACACAGCAAGGAATGAAGTAAAGGTAGGAGATGCTATGAATTCTCATTCATTCATTGTCATGTGAATCAGCAAAGTAACATCCATGGAAATGAAGTGAGGACGATGTCTGCTTAAAAAGTACCCATGCACGTATGGTCACTATGGATGTCTTTGACCAGTAGGCCTACAGCTTGGTTTCGGTCATGAAAAATGTGGAGTTTGATGTGAACATCAATAATGTTTGTTTCTGAGCTGTTTATTGAATTTCACCTGCGTGACTACAATGCAGTGCCTTTTTTATGGATGTTGAAAACAACGGTGAAATATTGCAATTTGGAGTTGACATAGTTTGCATGAGTTACACTATGGCTTGAACAATGAACTACAAATACATACCATTTCGTACCTTATCTGTGTGGACGGCTAGAGTTGGTTTTCTGCTGCCGTTTGCTTGCCTGCCCGCATTGCATTTGCCCTTCCAATTTGACGGTGATTACTACGAATTTCCTGCATTGTGGTGCGGCGAAGAACACCCTGCTCGCGAGGGGGCTTGGCTCGCGATCGAGTCTGCGCTGCCGAAGCTCCGCGCAATGCCAGGCGAAATCTGAGAAAAACATGTTTTGCCTCCTTGTGACGTGATTCGATTTGCTCCCAGGAAGTTTTACTCCCACACTTTGATCATTGTGGTGCTACAGATAATTTATCACAAGAGGGGATGACCCCCAACTGACGATGAAATGTAGAAAAAAAAGGCAGAAGAGGGGGACAGACCCGCGACACGTATCTGTCCAATTTCAAAGGCGCCATTTGACCGTTTCATTCTCATCAATTCTCAAAATGTATATAAAAATAAAAATATACGTGTACAAGGCTGATGCACTCTTTTTGTAGGACAATTTTCAGTCGAAGATAATTGCTTCATCTACTTATGAAGCATGAGTCTTTCTTCCTTGTTCTTTTTTGGCTGGTTTGTTTCATCAAATTGCAGAATATATTCATGATATAATCATGGTTCTGTGTAAAAACAACTTTTTATGTATATGTGTGTGTGCACCACATAATGTAAGATCAGCTTTCCTAATGCTTGCCACAACACCCACTTGCAATTTCCTTATTCTCATATCTTATCGATCAATTGTATGAGCAATTGATTATCCATACTTTCAGCAAAAGAATCAGCTCATCTGATTTTATGAACCGCTTTTTGTTTAATTTCCTTTTTTCTCAATCAAACAGCCTTCCTAGCATTGATTTCAAATCCTGGTTGGTTGTGGTTTGGCTGTGCAAGTAATTACAACACCTTCAAGTGTTTTGCTGTAAGGTGTATTTGGTTTGTGTATTACAGCGAGAAATATTGATCTTCCAAAATGAAAATACTAGTCTGCTATAGTGTTGAATGACCATGTCCTGTCCATAGCTTTTTGTTAAGAGCTTGGAATTATCTGCCAGAATGTTAGTGAACATTATTATAAGTCAGGTATTTTGCAGCAAAATTTGGCACTGAATCTGTAGACTTAGTGCTGTTATGAAAAAAGAAAGTGAATTGAGTGCAGATCTAATTAGAAAATATTTATCCTCTTAAACTGTTATAATGTTAAGATCTGTATTCTGGGGGAGACCCAGTGTGCCTGCTTTATGCAGACTTCTATCTTCACCAAAAAGAGTGCAATGGTGTTTTAAGTAGAGCTCAGGAATTGTGGAGTAGAATGACGGAACAAAACGCTTCAGTGAGATTATTGGAGATGTCTGTCAAGGCTGCAGCAGCCTGATTTCGTCAGGGTTCGTTTCCAACGACTCACATCTTGACACAGAGCTGATATATTGCTCGGGAGGCTGCGACCACCGCTGGCAGGCCCCAAAAATTTACGAGAGATAAAAGTGACGAAATGCCCGAATCATCTCGCTGATTGTGAATTGGGTAATTTTCACCTCGGCAGCCAGCAACGGGGCATAAAGGCAGTAAATTCACGGTCTGCCACGAGTTTGTTTACAGCAGAGATAATATGTTTGGGGGTCAACCCATGGATGAAATGCCATTTGTGTTGTGTTGTTTTCCTGTACTGCCAATTAATGCCCTCCCTGAAAGATTGTGCGGATCCGAGAAATGAAGAGCCGACAGAGATGGCGAGATGAAATCGGTATTGTTGCTAAGCAACTCCTGTCCCGACAATTGAATGTCGAAACAAAACCACGCTGTCACACAGGGAAGGTGATATTATCCTCCTTTAAGATCATAGGTGACAACTGAATGCTGTTAACGCTCATCAATGTTCACGTTCCGTCGTATTACAATGAATGCCATCGCACGTCTTTGAGGCATGTTACAAACGGCGCAATCGGTCAGATACGACAGGGACTTATCATCTTCAATGGTCACTGCCACTGATTGGACCGCATCACCACTAGCGTCTGTTTGCTGCCAGCCGTAAAATGTTTCTGATTAACTCGGTCGCTTCTACTGGGATCCTGTCTGTATGCAGTGCAAGTGGCATGATGAGTTGGTGGATGTTTCTGCTGGTTACAGTATGATCTGCTAACAAATGCAGAAAGGTTGTTTTTTTCCCCCGAAGGATTCCATTTAAAATATCAAAATTTTAGACTATCACTCTAGCATTTTCACACAGGGCATGAAGCACAACGGAATGTGATGACAAAAAGACTTATTCTTTCTTCTTTCTATTCTTTGGCATAATTTTCTGCAGACCTCGGAAACTTTCCTTCAAAGTGAATGTTTGAGGGATGAAAGTGTGTTTGCATCGCTCCACTGCCAGCATCATAAATGTCCAGATTTGAATGAATTGAAGTAAACCAACTTCAGTGCCAAAGTCATTATGTTTTCTTACGTGTAATGATTGTCCATCTTTTTTTTTCTCTCTCTCTAAAGAGAGAGGAAGAGATTCTTGTGCATAGTCCAGATGATTTTGAGAAGAAAAATAATACTAATTTGACCTATGTGAGCTACTCTCAATAAAGAGGACCACATCAAGTCATTGAATGCCATTTGTTGCTTTCATCACACTCCCAGATGCTGTTTGTGTGTTTGATTATCAAGGCCAAAGCCATTCCACGCACATCCCCAAGCTGTACCAAAAATTATTATGAAATACAAAAACATGCACAAACTTGGAACCTTCAGTGCTCTAGTTCTAAAATATGATACATGGGGAGGGGGGGGGGAGGAATAGGTGACAGGGGTTGATATGAGATGAAGGAAGAAGGTTGGGTGGAAAACTCTTTGAATATGTGATTCAATGGAACCCTATTACAAAGAAGTCGGATATAACAAAAGCCCCTTTAATAAACCAAGGTGATTTTTCTGGTCCCAATTATTGATATAGATAATTTTGCAATTTCTTCCCTGATATAGTGAGAAACCTGATATAAGAAGCTAATTGCCATGCTTCTTAGGTCCTTGTTATACTTATAGCGAGGTTCTCTTCATTTGGGATGGGGGTGGGGGTGGGGACTTGATGTAGTCGTACTCTATTAAAGACAGACAACAAAACTGAGGAAGAAGATGGGAACATATCGAAACAGAGAAGAACAATTGTATCATAAAAGTTATATTGGGCTCTTTTTTAACCCTTGCAAATATCATAGTAATACCATTGCTAGCTTATTTTCATGACAGTGTGTTCATATATCATTCAGTTTAGTTGTGTTTTTTTTTTATAGTTTGGTGCTACACTATCTGTTCCTAGCTCTCTTTCTCCAAATCCTCAAACTCAAAAAACAGTGATGATTGATTTTTTTATCACAAAATGATATAATATATCTGGCCCAAAAGTGAACCTCAGGTAGGCCTAAGCACTTTACATCCTCGTATCTCCTACAGGAAAAAGACAATCCCATCATTACTTATACTATTTTGAAGTGGAATATGACAAAAATCTAGTCTACTCAATGTTCATAATCAGTGTGCATTCACACTGTCTAAATTTGTCTAAATGCTGTTATGTGCTCTGTCTTCTTTGCATACTACTACCCCTCCCCTCAAAAAAAAGAAAAAAAGAAAAAAAGAGAAGATGCTAATTTCCACTGTCAGTATTGCAAAGTCACATTTCGTTGCTGGGGTAACAAGACCTTGTATCTGCAATTTTGGTGAAAATGACTTTTTTGGATTAATGGTCAAACAATTGGATGTCCTGTAAAAATCCCAACTGTCTTACTCCAAAGAAGAAGCCACCACGGCATGTCAAAGGAAAGGATATCCCATTCACCACAGTGCTTTGGCCGCCATGTTTTTTGGCTCTGCTGAACATTGGACATTTTGTAGATATGAGGTCTTGTCGCTGTTTGTTTGTGCTAACTTTGTCATACCAAGGAGTTTATTCAAAGTATCAATATGTGTAGGATATGTTGATAATGTTGGCATCAATATTTTCACTGCTCAGTTGAATATCCTCGATTGAAATTCTTTTTTTTTTAAAGGATTTCTTTATTGCTGAATGGAACAACAGGAAGTTATTTAAATGTTTATCTGGGGAGTAAGCCATCGTCTTCAGTAGACATCCATAAACCCCTTTAAACGTCCCATGAAATGGTAAGCTTGATTTATGATGGTCATCTGTAGGAGTTTATCCGCCCTACAACCCCCCCCCCCCCCCCCCAACATATCTCACTCTCGCTTGGGCTCGTTAATATATTCAGATAATCACTCTTTCTCTCTCACCCTCCCTGTTTCATTCATCTCTCCCTCTTTCTTCCTTGCTGTCTTTCTCTCCCCCTCTCTTTATTTATCTCTCTCTCTCTATCTTTAAAGGGATGGTATAGTATTGGTGGAGATGAGAATTTGGCTTTTAACTTTTTGCGAGATACCAATAAAACAGAGTACACCATTGTATAAGGAATTCAAAGTTTATTTGATGAAAATCGGGTTTGGAATGACTGAAACATCCAAAAACAAAGTAAAACAAAGCTATCGTAATAAAGTGTGGGCCCCACACTTTATTAGAATCACTCTTTTTTTGGATATCTCAGCCATTTCAAAACCAATTTTCATCAAACAAACGTTGAATTCCTCATAGAATCACATACTCTTTCATTTTTCATAAGAGGTTTCTCATTATCTCACAAAAAAATGTTAGAAACCTGAAATTAGGTCTCAACCAAAACTATACAATCCCTTTAATGTTATCATTTTCTCTCACAGTTTTGTCCTCTTCTCTCCATCTGACATATGCTCACCCATCAACACTCGTCCCTGACTCTTCTTCACCCCTATTGCACGTCTTTATCTTGTCTTTCTTTATTCCCCTTCTGCCCATTCCCAAATTCTTCTACCATCTCTGTTTTCGTTTCCTCGGGTTTGGTGTCTACGTATCTACAGTTTCTTTCAAAGTAGAATGTATCTTTTTTAACACCTTCTTCCCTATATATAGTGATTTCCTGAAATTGATATTTCAACAAATGTTAATGACCACGAACCAATTATCTCCAAAATAATGAACAAAAATAAAGCAAACAACAATCCCAACTTAATGAAAAACAAACAAACGAAGAAACAAACAAACAGAACAAAACAGGTAGTTTGGTCAGTCCCAGACCATACTTTAGGTATGTCAGAGGTTGGTTGGCACTCCCCATCCTTGGATGAAGAGGAAGAGTCTGTTGCATCTTTTACCCCTTTTATACTGCGCATGACTTTAACTCGCTTCTGAAGCGAGCTAATTACCAGTATAAAAGGGGCATATGTTGTGGACAGTGGTCAAACATCTCAATGTGATGTAAGCCTAGCTAGAACTGATATCAGTGAACCAGCCTACATGAATGTTCCTTGCGGTGCTGGAAGGCAGATAGGAGGATGACTGTGATCTTAATAGTTTAACAGTTTATGAAAATAGCAGCGAGGAATGATGCACGCCACAGTCGGCGTCACCAGTCTCGGGCCGGAAAACCATGGTCCCAAGACTCCCAACACTAGACCGAGTCTGGTACAACCAGACTATAGAGAGTCTGTAGAAGGCTCCCAGTACACCCCAGATGAGGAGGGGGAGAGAGCATGAGAGAGGATACGAAACCAGCTTTCATTCATCGCTTATTATGTCGCCACTGTTTATACCGCTCATCGTTCGCCCCTCCGTCGCATCCAATTGCCTTCCTCGTGATCATCGCCGCCACATCCAGGACGAGATGTAACAAGACATATTTTATATATAGAGCTGCCTTTCTCTTGGCTTCAGACACGAGCAATGGTGTGTCTGTACTTTGGCGCTACCTTAGCCTTGCTTCAAGGTTGTATGCCAGTACTGCTCTTCCCCACCGCTTGGATGGTGTCGATGATGTCGACCATGTGGGTCACCCAGTGAAGCCCTTCTGATGAGTTGTCACGTTTTGAAGTCCTGAAAGTAATTCACAAGAATCTGACTGACATGACTCTCGATTGATGAGTTTGAAGTGATTATCGTTAGAACAGAAAGTTTTACCTCGAGGTTGGGTGTTTTAAATGTGATGGTGCATTCTTATGTTTTGCTGTAGATAAATATATCAAGGGCTTGATTAGATGCCTGCTCGCTTGCAACTAGGATGTCAGGGGAGAATTTTCGAGGGCAGCCCTGTTGATGACTTAGAATGCTTAATTTGGCTTGATTAGAAATATTACTAGCCTTCTCTCAAGGTTTTCCATATTACTTTATTGAAAAGGAATTTACCTCTCCCAGCATCATGCTGCATTAACAGCTTTGGCCATGTATGTGAGAATTTTCATCAAAAAGATGCTAAATTCAAGTGAAATAGAAGATTTTTCGTCATTTGGCTTGTACAATGTATCAATTTTTTTTTGGGGGGGGGGGGGGGGAGGAGGTAGGGGTGGGAATGGGGAGCGATAATTCACGCACAGTGGATTTGGCCCTATGGAAATGCAAAACACTGATGGTGCAAACTTGTTGTAGAACAAAACATTTTTCCTTGCCCTATTAAAATCGAAAGATAAAAAACTTTTGTTTTTGAAAACTCTGTTGTAACAAGATTTAGACATGACAAAATGAGTTCACTGGTCCCAAGGAGTTTGTTAATAAGCCACCATATTGTCTAGCACTGCACTAATGGAAGATCTTAAGATTCAGTCTTGTAGCTAGGCTAGATATCATGTTGCCACTCAAAAGTCATAGAGAACTAGCGCAGTGTTTTTGCATGCAAAACTGAAGTTTTGTAACTCCTAATAATCACAACTACATTGTAAACTGGTCACAACTGAAAATACCAAAAGCTGATGGACTGTCGTCATGGTATTTGGAACTAATTTTAAATTGGAATTCTGGAATCAGTTTGGAGTTGAGTCCAGACCTGACAAAATAGATATTGCTTATAATTTCATGATGAGGATTGAGGAATTCAATTACCCACTCTTCTTTTTTAATTCAGTTGTCAATCACGGTGTGGGAAAGGACTCGGATCCAGTGCGATATTGAATTGTAGACCACTTTCTGCTGTTTACTGAACTGGTCCTGAAGCAGTCTGACTTGTTTGACAGAAGCAGACTTGACCTTTGACCTGCTTGCATGCAGTGACGTGTCAGGATCGACCCTTTGACCCTGGCACCTAATGATGTAAGGGGGCTAGTTACTTACCATGACAACTAACAATGCTCTCCATCTCTTTTGCTCTTTCCTATATCTATCTGTCTATCTGATTGCGTATCTATCTATCTGTCATTCTATTTATCAATCTATCTATCCATCTATCAATCTGTGTATCCATCTATCAGTCTATCTATCATTCTTAAAGCAAAAATCAACAGTTCTGTAGCCATACAAGAACTACGTTTTCACTTTAATTAACACATGTGATTCTGATCAGTGCTACTATTTCACGACAGCACCTGAAACTTTAGAATTCCAGGACAGTTTTATTTTACATTTGTATGTTCAAATTTTAATGATTCTTCTGTCAATCTCTGTGTTTTAAAGTATTTGATATTGAAATGTATCAAAGTCTGAGTGAACAAAAAGTAGTGGATTCACCTTCTAGACCTCGTATTATTGTAAGGGTGCATTCATAGCAAACTTTTCTGGTGAGAAACAGGGCTTTGAAGAAACTGGGTTTTGTGGTTTACATTTTGCCATAAATGGTAGTCGTTATTACAAGCACGGTTTTGAAATATATGGCTTAGAAAGGCACCGTGGAGGTGTGATCCAAAGTCAGGTTTTATTAGAAACAAGATTTTGAAAGTCTTAAAAAGGCAGGTGTAATCTCGCTCAAATACGGTTTGAATGATGTTAGAGTTGCACACACCCTATTCGACGTAATTGTGGAGAAACAAGCTGTACACAATGAAATGGGCAATGGCACAGTCCGAGCACTAGCGAACCAGAAACGCACTCGGGAGAAACGCTTTCAAATGCTCCTCTGTCAAAGCGTGTTTCAAAATCGTGGTTTTAAAACTTTTTTAAAGATCTTATAAATGCAACTGTTACCTCATGGCATAGTGGAATGCTCCTTTAATTCAGCCACCCTGCTGTAAAGAAGAGGTTGCGAGAGGTTGCTCAACTTCCTGACAGGGAATTTCGCTTCAGTAATTTCATTAGTGCCATGACTGAGCTCGGCATGCCAGTTCTGTTTGATTGACCTATGACCCCAACTCCTTACTGGGCAGGCAATATAACGTTTTGTCTCCGTTGTATAATATGCATGAGGTGGCATCATGTGTGTCTGCCATAATACAGGGGCTAGTGACACTGACAAGTTGGGGGATGTTAAATATTAATGGCCAATTTATCTCGACTTAAGTCATCAACAATGGATGATGCGCTTCAAGTTATCAATTTTAGGCCAAAGTGTGAGAATACGAGAGAAAGAGAGAGCACTGGATGGCTAGTGCATTGATGAATGTGAGTTATATCATCACCAGCAGTAGAAATGAAACAGAATGGAAGCTGATTCACGCGACACTTGGTGTAACACGCAAGGTGTTTTATTGTTTTCCTGGAAAAATTCCTCTTACGCATCTTGCTTGAGTCATTAAATGTAGGCAGGACGGGAGAGATATGGTGGGTTTTCTGCACTTTTAGGATGTCATTTTGGTCATGATTGACAATTTGTATCATGATGGAAAACCCGCCGGCACGTCATGTCTTCCCAGTTTATCACTCCGCTCATCATTACACACGATGCGCCAAAGACTATCGGCATTATTTAATTAAATCTAGTTAATCGCAATATCAGATCCCCGTCCCGTACACGCTTAAAGCCCCGCACACTTGCGGTTTCGAACATCTCCGGGGCAGCGGAGCGTTACTTGATGAGAGGGAACCGCACTTTGTGAGACACGGAGGAGAGATGGGAGATGGCAAGTGTGTGAGAGAGTAGGGGGGAAAGACGACCACTAGGCTGCCCGCTTTTGTCGTTGACGGTTGCGTAATTGGATTTAAATTACCAAATTGTTTTACCAGGGCTGTTTATTAAATAAATAATGAAGGGTTACTAGCTGGGAAAGACGCTCGGCCATTAATCATTCGGAATCACAAATTGAAAATGAAGATCGCAAATGAGGGCGATAGAGATCATAGACAAAGAAAGAGCAGCTTGATGCAAGGGGATGTTAAGACGAGGGTGTGTGTGTTTGTATGTGTGTGTGTCAGTTTCACTCCAATCAGTCCTAGAAACGATATGACACATTACGATTGGAATCAATGCTGATGTGGCACATTACAACCGTCCATATTGAATGCGAATGCTCATTATGAGCGCTTAAACATTAGGCGTATTCTTCAAAAGGTTTCGATGCAGGATGAGAAATGAGCAAGTAAATGAAGGATCATGCACGTAATAGCATGCACACAAGAGGTAGGGGTACGCCAGCATTCACACGATCAAGTGCTCCACATGCAAATGCAATCATCCCGCATCCAGCGTGGTATGTTGCGTGATTCAATTAAGGCGAGCGCTAGCCAAACTGCCCGGACCCGGGAGTTGCCGCTGTCGGCGCGGCAGACTGCGCCGCGCCGCGCTGTTTTTCTCGTCGATGGCGACAGTGCCACGTCGTTTGTCCCCTTCATGACAAATTAACACGCAGTGTCTTCAATTTTTACGTTTTATCGGGTGCTCAATATCATCTGTCATTTCGGAAGCGTGGCAGAATCAATAACAAGTCCGCAGTCGAGGATAAACGTTACAGGGAAGATAGCACTTCGCTTGTTCTCACCTATTCCCCATTTCCCATCATTCTGCCATCATCCTTTAAAGTGACATTGTGCTCCGGTTATGAACCTGTGAGCTGGCATCAGTTTGTTTATATTTTCTGCAAAAAAAAACAAAAACAAAAAGAGAAGAAATTTGATTTTAAAAAAACAAACAAACAAACATTCCTTCAAACAGATATGGGTCCACAAGGCAGTTATGTTCACTTTTTGTATTCTTTTGTTTTTAGTCATATTTGTGGCGAGAGTATTTGTCACACATACCTCACTTAATCGGCTGGTAAAAATCAAAGAATTATTGTGAATAAGCGGATAATGTGAATAAGTTTAGATCTGGTCTGATAAAGAGTAAAATTCTGCAACTATCATGAAGTGGGAGGATGTTACCAATTCTAATTTCAGTTTTAATGTTATTATTATTCTTCAATTGAAATCCTTTTCGGAATCTTTCAAAAATTTCTGTGGAGGAAAATGTGCCCCTAGAGTTGTCCCTTTGTGATTGAAGGCAATAATGGCAAAGTATCAGATAGCTGTGAAAGTTTTACCATAAAGCGAAATGGTCAAGATGACTGTGGTCAAGTGATTGTCAGCTTATTGTCCAGCATGCCATCCCACTGGCCAGTCAAGACAGGGGGTCGTGCTTCCCCAACTACTCTCGTTATCAAATTTGTTTGCTTTGAAAACAGAATAAGCAAAGGAAAGGAATTTTTGAAAATGTTTGCGAATGGATCATTTCTTCCCTCCCTAAAGATTTACTATTAAAACACATAATGTAAAACGTACCTAATATATTGTGAGCAAAGTTGCAGACAGTACAACAAATATGAGGACTTTGGTTGCAAAACAGGATACATGTAAGTGCCATGTTTAATCATCTTAATCCATTGAGGATGGTTTGATTTTGCCAGAACATGCATTTCTCACAGACACTTGCCCAGCATACTGTCAAACGAGAAATGTTCGTGTGCATTTTAATTTCGCGAATTTCGCGAGCGCCAAGATTTGCGAAATTAAAATGCATTTTAATTTTCTTATCTACACTATATGCATTGAACGCAAGAGGCAATTTGCGAAAATTTCTTGCCACGAAAAAGGCCGTCGGCTCCAATTCGCAAAAATTTCGTGCCGCGAATATATCATGTTTTACAGTAATTGGGACTCGTCCTCTACGGGTTAAAGTAAGTCTGTCATATGATAGAGCAGAATAAAACTTTCCCAGTGATACCTTAATTATTATGTAACAAGGAATATTTATGAAGTATGATTAAAAGTATCCATTATTGCCATTTTTTTTAGCAACTTAAATTGCTAATATATCAAATTAACAAGAATGCAGTTAACTCATTATGCAATCAAATTCTACATTTGCTGATTGTGGGAAGTTTTTTTTTCATAGCTAAGTGGATTTATGTAAATACATGTTGTAAAACTATGGAGCCTCTTTGTTATAATAACAGTGTGTGAACCTGAATTTAGAGTTGTTGCCCTTACTGGTTTTATCCTCTATTGAATAAATGAATGAATAATGTACTATAGGAATAGGAATACATAGTTCCAATTTCAATTTACTTTTATATATCTCAATGATAAATTGATTGACATGATTATACATAATGTCCAGCTTGGATAATTGAATGAAAGGGGGACGAAAAGTAATAACTAAAGATTCAAGAACATCAGATGAATGACAAATTTTAGCAAGGTCAAATTGATATCAAGTATTCCAATAAAGAGGTCAACAAACATTTCTGATTTTTGATGATCGACAAGGGGGCAAAGTTCCTTAGCAGGCAAAAGCAATCACAAAACCTCTAAAAGATATTGATGAGTAAATATTTCAACAACAAATAAACAAGAAAAGTGAATGCAATATCCAGATTATAAGAATGCGGAAATGAAGCAACAGGTTCTATATTGATTGGGGCCTTCGTGAACATCCCGATCTTGTGCCATTTAATTACATTTACACTATCCCACACAACTTCCCGAGGGCAAAAAGTGATTCTGCAGGTTGCTCCAGGCAATCCTATTTGAAAGATGCAAAGTTTTTTATTTGTTCTTTTTTTTAGATAATTAGTATTGCAGTCACATTTTCCCTTGATTTATAAAAATTACTGGGCGTGCATAATTGAAGGAATATTTTACAGCACATAGTGTGGTACATTGTACATGCATTCTCTGATTTGAAGGAGATGTCATTGGCTAATGACTGAAACTGGCATTAAATATTTACCGGCTTAAATGTGGGAATGCTGTAAAGCTTAGGGGTGTAGAATTAATGCTTCACATGCATACACAGAATATCACATTTGGGACTATGGGATGATACTACATAGATCAGTCTCTCATAAAAAATTGTTGAGATGATCGTGCCTTCTCAGCTGCACCTCAGCAAATGACTTTTATATACAAGGCTGTTGTTAACTCGTTGAGGACAGGCTAATTTTGCTACAACACGCATTTCCCATAGACACCTGTCTGAGTGTACTCGGAACTCGTTTTCAACGGGTTAATCCTAAAATGCAATCCATACCAACCTTGTACTGCTGGTTTGTTTCTGTGATTGTTTAGTTGTAAATATTTTGTTTGAAGATGCTTTTATATGATAATTACCACAGTGCAGGCATGATATTCTGTAGATTTAAATCTGATTTCACTTTTTTTCCCCTCAAGTTTATACGCACTTTGCTTTGTCCATGTATCAAAATCACCTGAAAATTATGACTTCCAATTTTTTTCTTCAACAAACCTCAATATCATTCCTAGGAGTATTAATCAAACACCACCATAATTTGTTGTCACCGTTTTCATTGGCTGAATACCACAGTAATAGATACCAAGGTATTGCAATCATTACCCGTCTCATTCACGAAACACCGTGTTATTTCTTGCCCGAAAGGACACCTCTTAGAAGTGATATCAAACACGGTGGTGGCAGAATCGTGAGAAGCACAAAAATAGGTTTATTGAAAATGATCCTTGGATGATGATGATATTCTTTTTTTTTTTTTGGGGGGGGGGGGGGGAGATGGTCTGTAGAATCAGGAAGACTGGGTGGCTCTGCAATAAAGGGTGGACATCTTTGCCAGTGATAGCGAGGACCAGCTCCAATTCATGTTGAGCTGCTTGGTTTGGTAGGAGATCCCTTGGCTTCCCTCCCCACCCCCTCCCTGCTCCCTCATCCCACTCCCACCCCCTCCCTACTCCCTTATCCCCCCCCCCCCCCTCCTTCCCTTTCACCTCTTTGTCTCCAGGGATCTGTGGAGGAAGTTGAGAGTAAGAGCTTCCTGCCCTCAGGCAAGGAACAGTCTCCAGAGTTTATGGTCATCCCATTAATAGTCTTTATCACCATACTCTCCTTGATGTTTTTTTTTCTTTTTTCACTCCCTCCACATCATCATCACACGCTCTCTTGACTTTTCGCTGTTGTAACATGGACCCAAGGAGGATATAACTGAAGTCCCGTATCCCTGATTGACCCTACCATGGTTGTGTGAAAGGCAGCAATTTTATTTAAATATTGAAGATTTATATGAAATAGAATTAACTTTCTCAGACATATTCCAGGGGAAAAAAAGTTATGCTAGGAATGGATAGATTTCTATTGAGCACAATGCAATGCATATTTTCTAGCAGTTTTGCAAGTGATTGTGGGATTGGTCCAGACAAAAAACAAAACAAAGCAAAAAACAGAAACAAAACAAAAACAATAAACAAAAACAAAAACAAAAAATCACACTTTCTACCATGCGGCACAAAACAGTTGACCACACCTCTTATGTTCTCTTTGCATGAATTGGTCTTGCTTGGTGCTCAGATTTGTGGGTCTTTTATCAGAAGACATATATTTGGTGACAAGGTGACTAAAAGTGGGTAGACTATTCCTAAATCAGCTCAGGTAATGAGTGGCAAAGGTCATGGGATGTTCCACTGGGGGTAGGGTCAATACAGAGAAGAGCTAGTGAGTAGTCTTATTACCATACCCTTGTGATTATTGGGGAAAAACTGGAAGAAGCAGCAAGACAAGTCTGTAAGCCCATAAAGGCAATTTGTAATGTTGGAATTTTAGATGGGAAAGCTCAATTGCATAAACACAGGAGAGCTGAGGAATGACTCAGTAGGAATTTTGGTAAAGTCTAAGTTTTGTGCAAATTCTAGATAACAAAATATTCGTGTATGTTCAAATTCTTTTGAATACAACATAGTATCAACCTTGTAGGAATATCTGGAAGACTTGTCATTTTTGTCTCGCCCACCGGAGGTGAAGGCGAGACTAAGGGATCCAAATGGCGTCCGTCCGTCGTCCGTCCGTCGTCCGTCCGTCGTCCGTCCGTCGTCCGTCGTCCGTCCGTCGTCCGTCCGTCGTCCGTCGTCCGTCCGTCGTCCGTCGTCCGTCACAAATGTTAAAGTTTACCTGCAAGACTCTCTTATGATGCATAACTTGGCAACTGTTACAGCAATGGCAGCCACACTTGGGTGATAGAAGCACTAGGGGTATCTTCATGTTATGGTGTTGTCAGAGGTCATGTGATGAGGTCAAAGGTCATTTGAGGTCATATATTAAAGGGTATGTGCAAGACCCTCTTTTCTATGTTAAAGTTTACCTGCAAGACTCTCTTTTGACAAATAACTTCACATAAGTTGCTTGGATTACAACCTAACTTGGGTCATAGATGCACTGGGGGTACCTTCATGTTATGGTGCCGTTGGAGGTCACAGGATACGGTCAAAGGTCATTTGAGGTCATACGTTAAAGTTTACTTGCAAGACTCTCTTATCACTCGTAACTCGACACATGTTGCTACAATAGCAATCAAACTTGGGTGATGGATGCACTTGGGGTACCTTCATGTTATGGTGCCGTAAGAGGTCACATGATAAGGTCAAAGGTCATTTGAGGTCATATGTTAAAGTTTACTTGCAAGACTCTCTGATCACACATAACTCAGCACATGTTGCTACAATGGCAATCAAACTTGGGTGATGGTAGATGTCTCTTGGGAAGTTGAAGGTAACCACAAGGTCAAAGGTTACAGACAGGGGTCAACGAACTTTTAGGGCCGAATGTTAAGTTTTTAGGGTGCATTTCGTTTATGGCTCATAACTTTTGATCCCTTTGTCCATTTGTGACCAAACTTGGATGGAACATGTCCCTTTGGGAGGTGAAGGTCGTCACAAGGTCAAAGGTCACAGACAGGGGTCAACAAACTTTCAGAGCCCAATGTTATGTTTTTATGGCTCGTTGTGATTGTGGCTCATTACTTTTGATCCCTTTGTCCGTTTGTGACCAAACTTGGATGGTAAATGTCCCTTAGGGTATTGAAGGTCACCACAAGGTCAAAGGTCATAAGCAGGTCAATTGACTTCTGGGAGTTATAAAAAATATTAATTCCTTGTACGCGAATGGGCGAGACACAATTTGGCGATTGCCTTGTTAGAATTGATAATTATACTTGGATTGGGAGCAGTAAAGCAAAAGTTCATAGCACTGTGGCAATCTTTGTTAGATCAGGTGAAAATAAAAGAAATAAAAACATTGTCAACATTTGAATACAATATATTTCAAGCCTCCTTTGGGGTACCAGAATCCTGCAGTTTATATTCAGGCCAATTTATAGTTTGTTCAAGAGGTCAAAAAGAGTATAGTTGTCTGTGTACAATGATTTCCTCCAACATCTGTGTTTTTTCTTCATTATTTATAGGAATTAGACCACAACAATGTGTATAGTGATGTCACATGTTTAGTTAGCGCTGTAGGTGATTTGTAGGCTGATATTGGCGACAAGTCCCAAATCAGAAATGGCAAAGTTTTTGAAAGTGTATGTGTATGAAATACATAAAACAAAAGTAAAGTTTATTCATATATCCTAGCATTGAAATGGAAAATAGAGGCATGAACTTTTTTAGGAAAGTAGTAAAGATTTGAGCATCGACGAGCCTGCAAACCCAATGTCATTTTGAATCTTCAAGTAATCATCTTCGGTCATTTGGTTGTTATGTGTTATATGTTCTACTGATCACCTTCTTTTGTATAGGATATTCTGCTCAATACATTCTCTTTTTTCCCGAACTAGAAACATTAGTTCCATGACAGTGACAAAGATGCAGCTAGGACATCATAGTATTTTTTGTTTGTTTGACACATTGTGAAAAACTAGAGGAAGTCCATACTTTCATGAACCCTCTCACAAAAAAAAAGATAAATAGAAATAAAATGATAAAGTATAAACTAAAGATAGGGAAGCCATTTCAAGGTGCCAAGAAATAAGTTATGTTTGCTTAAACTTTATCATGGAATAGCCATCACATTCTTTGTGCAATTTATCCTGTTTTGCTTTTAAAAAAGAAGAGAAAAAAAAATCATACATTTCTTACATATTTTCCTTCTTCTGTGGAGGGAAGATAAGTGAGATTTTTTTGTCCAAGGGGGAAATAGACCACCTTTAAAGGGATGATTTCATATTGGTTGAGATGATAATTGAGCTATCAACTTTTTTTGTTTTTTTTTTGCGAGATATATAGAAACCACTTATGAAGTATTACAGAGCCTTAGAACTCCTTAGAAAGGCATGCTCTTTCATATTTCATAAGAGATTTCTCATTATGTCCCACAAAATAGTTGCAAACCTAAATCCCCATCTCAACCAAAACTATAATCATCCCTTTAAAGAGCTTTCTGTCACATCCAAACTGTAAGTAGCCCCTGCTTACCCCTGGCATCCCACTCACTACCCATGTCCATTGTTGGAACCAGTTTTGCCAGCTCATCACATAGCAGCTGAGAACTATCACTCAGCCTGCCTGTTACATAACAGGAGCAATCACATAACCTTTCTTCCCCACATTACACCCCCTCCCCCCCCTCACTCCCAACCAACCCTTAGCCACCTCCTCCCCCCCCCCCCCCCCACACACACACACATAGACACACAGGTTTCGCTCAATCTTTAAATATGTGGAGGAAGATTTTAAGACTATTCCCAAAGGGAGGGAAATAGGAAATTGAGGGCCACTCCTGAGTATGCCATTGGTGTCTGTAATCAGGCTGGTGTGATAAAATGATAGATATCACACGCACACACACACACACACACACACACACACACACACACACACACACACATACAGAATAATGTGATTAGAAGCCTCAAAGATAGTAGAGAGACTCCCCAGGAGGGGAAGGGGTTGAAGATAGCCCCCCCCCCCCTTGAAGTTATGGGGGTTGACAGAACTCACGGAGAGACACACACACCATGACTTCTAACCCATTCATACAAGTCTGTGTGAGTCTCTTCCCTATTCGACCAATCCTTTCTCCGCCCGTCCTCCATCCCTCCATAGGATAGTTTGCTGAAGTTTGTCAAGACTTTTCTACCTGTCTGTGCAGTGTGACCAGTCCCATTTGTAGCCTGCAAGCTGAACACATGCAGCCTACTACCACTACTACGATTGATTGGCTGGTCTTGGGCTGGACAACTGTGGAAAGAAAGTAGGCAAGAGAGAGAGAGAGAGAGATAGAGTGGAATAGAGAGAGATAGGGAAGGAGGAAGAGTGGTAGAAAGTGGGAGAGAGGAAGAGAGACGGAGGGACAGAGTTTCTACGGAGGCCAGGAGCGGAAGGCCGAAAGTGATGCGTTAGAGTGAAGCCTGGAAGCAGTCACTGTGGAGTGAAGGGATAGGACCACAGCCAGCCAAAGCACATGGTATGCGGGGACTGTTTACATCGGAGTAGCCGCACCGCTGTCTTGTGTACGACCACAACTTGCCCTCCGCTCATGCCTCAGTGAGAGTCGCACGCTGCAGTTCAGTTTTACGCGAGCTTCCACTACTGTGGCCCCCGCACAAACCACCACCACCAACCAAACGTGTCTGTACCGATGACGGACTCCGCTCTACTTCTTACTGGATTACATCATTCATTGGCGGGGTCCCACCCTCTGTTGGAATTTCTACGCCGACTTTTCTCGTTCCTGATTCTCAACCAATATTCTGCTCGTGCTGTAGTTGTAGAAAGTTACATACATTTTGGAGATGCTTGAGGAGTGTGTCACTTTCCAGATGTGAATGGCATGCTTCTGGGAACTACGCATGTTGTCCTGATCTTGCTGTTTTTGAAGTCGACATCACCAGCTGAATAGTCTTGGCTGATCTTCATACGAGTGAATTATCTCGGATATAACGAAACTCTACCAAAAGACTTGAGACTCGAAGACATCGTTGGCTTGGTGCTATTTCACTGTTCTGACTTCGATTCATTGTGTTGAAGCTGCTGGCAGATTTTTAGCAAGAGAGAAGATATATTCCAGCCAAATTGTGCCACAACCTCTTTTTGGGTCTAGACCTGTGCTGACTTCTTTTATTCTGACATTGTCCTTCAAAAGTTTTGCATCTTTTCCTCATGTGAATTTATGCTGTGTACATCATGCTGTGTCAACAAGTTATTGGAAATGTCGATAAAACTTGACACTAATTTTCTATCAACTTAGATAAAAAGCGTACAGATTGGCATGGACTAAAGATTATTCAAGTTTTGTTGAAAAAAAAGAGAGAAAGAGATAAAGAAAATTGTAAAAGTTCCTCAGAGTGTATAAAATCAACATTTATATTTTTTCATGATTAAGATTTGGGTTTTACAAGAAAGATTTCTAATGCCAAAGCTCTCCAAATTCTCCATCTTGTAACTGCCAAAACTGCCGTAAGCAGATCACAGGAGTCAACCAAATTTGCACTTTAAAAGGAAGTCAGCAAGCACAGACAGACAGAAGTCTTCGTGTGGCAGTATCCCACAGAACTTACGGAAGATTGGTGAGAGACAAAAAAAAAAGTCCCTCTTCTTCCTGTTCCCTCTGGGCCTGGTCTCATCGATCTCACCATCCCACCCTCCCTCTCCGGCCTGGAAATCCCACCCCGACCGACGACGAAGACTCAGCCGGCGGCGGGTGGCGCAGCGGCGGTGAGAGAGAGAGAGTGTGAGAGAGAGAGCAAGGGGTAAAATTCATTGCCAGCCGTGCGGAGCCTACCCCCCTAAACCTTCTTGGATGTATAGCCAGGCAGCCCAC